>NC_039294.1:327500-437500 GCF_003368295.1 Carassius auratus | reverse complement strand
TTTTAATCCTCTGGTTGCTCAACTGATGTTGAGAAGAGTATATTTGAAGAGTTCAAGTATATTTGAAATTTTTGTTCAAGTATTTTTGCTCAAATAAATGCAGCCTTGATGAGCATTAAAATGTTAATTATTGTAAACTTTTGACTAGAATTATATTAGTGTTTATATTTAATATTTTTACTTTTATAACAATAATCATAATGCTAAATATGTTTTACTCGCTAGTTAGAAATATACTGTATATGGTCCGCAAATGTAGTTGTTGGCAAAAGTTAATTTTGGATCCTGTTTAAATGAAAAATTTAGTTTTTTTTTGTTCAAGGCAATCATTTAAATTGCTTCTTATTCACATTAGCAGGTCATAACAGCATCAGTGGAGAGGATACAGCTCATTTTCACTCATACAACACATTAACACCAAGCCAGTTCAGTCGAGGTTCAAATACAGCGAGTGTCTGGCAGCTACAGGGTGAAGGATTCATTCAAAACCCAGATCTCATGCCAGGCCGAGCTGCTCCACGAGGGTCTGCCCATATTCCCATGGCTCCTCTGCCCACACCTGAAGTGCTGGGAGGCAGAAACACTGCGTGTGGATTTAGCTCTAGAACGCACAGTCAGACTCACTGGAGCTCACCTGAGAATGATCTGCCCAACAAGACAGGAGAAGAGAGGAAGAGGCGAGGAGGAGGAGATGTGCACAGTGGTACACACACACAAACACACACACACATTTATAACCTGCATGACCTCCTTTCTTCTGTGGAACACAAAAAAATTTTAAACAACATTTAAATATAGTCTCTCAATTAATTTGACAAAATATGATTCACAAATGCATGAGATAATTATGTGTATATGCATTATTATTTTTTCTAAAAAAACAGTTATCTGAATTTAATTATAAAAGAAAATTATAAAAGCTGTCAAATCAAACATTTTTCATGATCATAAAGAACCTTCTTTTGAACTTCTTTTTATTAAACTGAAATAGATTTCCAAGATTTTTTTCACAAAAAGTTTATATAGTTGTTTATCTCATTTAGATATTGAGTTTATGAATTGCTGTTTGTAAATATATAAACTTTCTTGCAAATGTGAATTAGCTAATGCATTTGAGAATAATATGTTTTAAATTAATTTAGCTCCTCACAGAAAAACATTAGTTGTGTTCAATTTTGCTCAGAATTGGGGTTAATGTTCGCTCATTTTACATTATAAAAAAAAAAGACAATAACACATTAAATTGAACATGAAATTTAGTGAAAAAGAATGAAGACAGAAGTAGTATTCTTTTATAAAGTATACCACAATAATTAACAATAACTATTATTATAATTAATACAAAATAATAAATGTTTTACTTGACACCTAGAACATCTTGATTTTTTTATTTATTTATTTATGTTATAGTGCATAGAAATCCCATTGACTTTCACTTTTTAATAAGTAATTATATAAACTTTCTCTTTAAAAGAAATTCAGCAGGAAAGAATCTGGTATCCGGAGGGCAGGAGAGTTTTGCTCTATCATTCTGTGTCTGTGTGTTTATTCCCAGTGCTTCCGCCCAGCAAGAGAGGAAGACTGCTATGTGAGCGAGTTCCAGGCAGAAATGATGGACAGACCAGACTCAGATTTTTCTGAAGAAGAAGTTTTGCTACTAGCTTGAGTGATATTTTAGAATATTTCTCACGCTCATCTGTAGTTTCAGTTTTCATGTAGAATGTTACATTAATACATTTCAATCATATGTCCGTTAAAATATATGTATATAATTTATAGTTAATGCGTAAAAAGAATGGTTTATAATAAATGTAGATATTGTTCCAATAAGTACATATTAATGTTTAAACTATCACCCTTTGTATTTATATCAGTATTTATATCAGAATGACAGTTACAATAAAAAAAAAGAAACAGTCAAATCAAACATTTCTTTTAATATATTTCAATCTATCAAAATAAACACACATTTTGTTAGATTGAAATATTTTTATTATTGTTTATTCTTTTAGAGGGTAGCCACAGTTGCGAAAATTAGCAAATTTTGTTTTCCAAGACTTATCAATCTTGAACATTGAACATGTATTTTTAAATTATGCTCAACTTTAAAATATTTTAGTGTATATATATATATAGCTATGAATTTGCTATTTATTCTATTTAAATTATATTCTATTTCAAAATCATTAATGAAGGAAAAAGTTATTTATGAATATTATTTATTAAAATGATTTCAACTGCATAATTTTAGATTAATTTTTAATTTTAAATGTGCTTCTTAGAGTGCAACAGAAGGTTTGAGCTTAAAAGTATTTAATGCTGTTTAGTTTTTTCACTAATTATGACTCCCGACTTTTTTTTTTCTACTGACCTTTGACCTACAGTTGAGAGTGAGCGTATGCACACATGCATCTGTTCGCTTTACAGTCTGTACACAGAAGCAGGTGTAAAGAATGCATCTGAATGCAGATGAAAGAGTTCTATTCAGACGTGACACTGTTCTGACAGATTTACATTTCCTGCTACACGTTACTGATGCGACGCCGCTTATTTAGAGGAGGTCACGCCGGTCTGGAACTGAATAAATAATTCGGTATGTGAAGCTGAATTGATTGGCATTAAAAAAGCATTTTCGAAATTACCAGTCTGGATGCAGATTGTTGACTACAGTGACAGTGGCCATTCATTTATCTCCCACACCATATGCATTTCCAGCCCTTCGCTATTTTCTGAAATGAGCATGATAGAAAGATAGTCGTTCAATTACAGGACGATCTTCTTATCGCTGACAGTCAGAGGAGAGGGAAAGCGCTGCACAGACAGAGGAAGAGGAAGAGGGGGAGAGTGATGGGGGTCGGAGGGCTTATCTCAGCACACCAGCAGCCCCTCGCAGGAATGAGCTCCAGAACAGACACTCCCACAGGGCATTTTCCTCTCTCCATCACTCTCCCTTTCATTCTCTGCACCTCGTGAGTCTCAGCCTCTGTAAAACACCAAACAGCCTCCATAAATAACTCACACCATTTGAACTGCCCCTACACAAACAAAAGCAAATAAAACGGCAGTGTTTGGACACAGGGCTGTGAGGGAGGAAGACTTGTGTCCAGTCTGAGGCAGTAAAACAGCGGTGTGAATAAATACGTCAGTAATGCGATCGTAATCACAGTGCTTTTTCAGATGGAAAAAAGCTGTGAGAACAGAGCATGCTGTTTAAATCTGAACCTGTTTAACAACTCTCTTCATTGCAAACATCGGGTCAAATCTCTTGTCACCCTTATTGCAGTGTCAACACTGTTTAACAATGTCAACTAAATGCTCAAATAGGAACAGTTGGGGAAGGTTTCTGCATTTAATTAATCCGAACAAACCACTAACCCCTACAGTAAGTGGCATTTCCATTTTTTTTTTTTTTTTCCCTTGTTATATTTGTGTACCTTATACATAAATCATATATATATATATATATATATATATATATATATATATACAATCATTAAAAAAAATTATGGTATTTGTCATATTTTTCTCTTTTCATAAAACAAGAAAAATCCAGGTATGTAATAAAATTATTAAAATAAAATCAGTTGCATTTGATTCAGTTTATTTGGATTGCATAGCTCTGATCATTTGGTCTTTGAATTCATATTGACAAATAGATCTTGTGATTGCAGGCTTTCGGACCGAATCTGAAAGGTTACTGGAGAGAAACATCTGAGCAGCAGAAGTCTCAGTTGAATTGCATCACTGTCTGGGAGAAACAACAGTGCTGTTTCTTTCCAGTGGGAAAGTGCAGCTCAGGTAGGTCAAAAGTTTGGGTGTGAATTGGGACAGAGTTTTGTTTTGGGCAGGTTTGCGTTTGGCTGAAGTTTATGGCAGATCTGAAAGGCAGCTCTGCAGGTGCAGGGTGTGTTGACGGTTGAGTCCATATGAATGGAGTCGTGAATTCAGCTCCGTCCTAACTGTGTCTGTCCTCTGCCTGACTCCTAATCCCTCCATAATCCCATTATGCAAATCCCCCACAATTCTCAGAGAGACTTTTAACGCAACAATTGCTGCAGCGAGACACCAGCTTTTGATCTGAAGGGAGGTTGAGAGTTCGGGAAAGAGCGAGAGGGGGCTTTCGAGACCTTGGCCCCAAAGAATGTGCTGATCCACAAGCTTGCCTCTGTCATAACCTAGTGTAATTTATGTGAAGCCCCAGGACATGCTAAACAAGATTACCATCATTCAGACAAAACCCATATTATTACTCTGTCAGGGTGAATATGCTGTGGGGATTTTTGGCACCGTGTTGTCCAATCAGAGGAAAGTTTTCATTATGATGTCACTTCACTATTGGACAGAGTCGCTGTAATAGATCTGTTAGCAGGTGGACATCCAGCATCCCAACAAAAGAGGGAAACACATTTTGTACAACAGCCACGTATTTGTTAGAGCTCATAGGCAATAAGTCTGCTTTGAATAGCCGCCCTTTATTTTGTTTCCTGATGGGCTGAATGCGGAAGTGTTTAAGATTATGAACAAACTCACAACAGTAAAAATTGTATATATATCACTCAACGTGAAGACTTGTAAAGAGTATATTGACACACATTATTTGGTGGATTAAATTGGGAACATCAAAACTAAAATATTTGTCAAAACTATTTAAAAGCCAAGCCAAGCTATGTATTGATGGGTTTGGCAGTCTACTTTAAAGTGTATAAATTTATATGTATGTATGTATGTATGTATGTATATATATATTTATATATATATATATATATATATATATATATATATATATATATATATATATATGCTTAAATGGTTTTTAAATAGTAACCATTTGAATTTTAAAGTTTTTTTTTTTTAAATATATCTGTATAGTTTAACTTTTAGTTAGTACTGTATATCGATGTATGTATATCATTTATAGATACAAAAACAAGAATTTAAATTTACATATAATTCATCTAATAATTAGATTTATTAATTAATAACATTTGATTATTAAAATACTTAAATATTACATAAAAATATGCAATTTTTTCTTTTCTTTTAATCTTAATTTTAATATTTAGTGAGAATTTTTGACACTGCTGTGAATTGAAGATTACGCTCTGGACATGATTCATAAAACAAAAGCTTTTTATTTGAAATTAATGCACCCTGTTTGGTTTAAACACTAGACTGCAGTTTGTTTTTCATGTTCAGCTGGTAAAAAGTTGGATTTCTTTGTATTTAACCCCCCAGATGCGAAAGCTGTGAATGGAAACACGACGCATTATGTTAATCAATTTAAATGCATTAATGGCAGATGTAAAAATCACCCCCCCCCCCCCCCCCCCCGCTCGCACCCTGCAACGTCACACCGCGGTATGACTATAAAAATGAGGAACACAAGCCAAACCCCATCCCCTCCCTCAAACCTCACTCTCTTTCACTCTGTTTTCCATCTGAGCAGTTTGTTCAAGGGTTCAGAGAGTGAGAGGACGGATGCTGGCTTATTACTGCTGCCATTACCTGACAGCTCTTTATCTTAACTAAACGCACACATTGCTGCTTTTACCTGCCATCTGGACTATTTTTTGATTTTTCAAGCCTAATGCTCCAACATTCATAGAGCTTCAAGACAACATAAAGTGGTAAGTGTTTGTACTTGTTGCTATTAACAGAAAAAAAATTATTTCCCCCCATGCTCTAATATTCAGATGATGGTAACGATATTCAATTTTTTTTGCAGAAGTACCGCAGTATCATGACCAGGAAGGTGTTCACCAACACCCGTGAGCGCTGGCGCCAACATAATGTCAACACAGCCTTTGCAGAGCTGCGGAAACTAATCCCCACACACCCGCCCGAGAAAAAACTCAGTAAGAATGAGATCCTGCGGCTGGCCATGCGCTATATCAACTTCTTGGTGACTCTGCTGGAGAGCCAGGGAGGAGAGCCATCAGCTCACTCGCAAGCTGCGCTTCTCACACTGATCACGGGGAACATGCAGAAGCTGCGCACCGACCGCACCTGGACCAGCGACACCGACCCGCCCTCACCCGGGTCCAGCTGCGACAGTTCAGAAGCCTGGTAGAACGAAACTGAAGCATGAGCGCTCTATGAAAGGATTCTGTGATTGTGATGTTTTTGAAAGTTCCGTTACCATGGAGAGACAAAGCTGGATTTTTGGAACTCGGAATGTTCGCTATGACATCACAATCACTCATTTCTTCCGAGCTTTTCTTTTAAACGAATGATCTGTGGAAACCCAGAAACACTTTATTCAGCAGTACTGCTGTAATTGAGCAGGAACCCTGAACAACATATGCATGGTCAAGGATGCACTTGGGAAGCATCTCCCTGATACTTTTTAGTATTAATGTCATTTCATTTCCTTGACTGAATTAACACTCAAGAATGTTTTGTTTGAGATTGAAAGCAGCCTCAGAATTGAAACGTTTATTTATTTGATTGTATTTAATTTTCTATTTATTATTTATGCTTTCAGTGGATTCCGCACATGTGACTAGTTGTACATTATATTGTAATTTATTAAATTGAAAAATGTTATTGTTTACTCTGCATTCACAAATACAAAATATGTTTTGCCAAATTGTTTTGGTGTGTTTGCACAAATTATTTTTGTGTATTCTTTATTCAAAAGTGTGAATTGTTTTTTTCAATAGTCAAATTGATTGGAAATTATTTATTGGATTAATTTATTAGTCTGTTTGATATTAAAATGCCTAAAAACAATCTGCATATTCACTAAACTCTTTGTTTGGTTGGTTAAAGTGGCTTGTTCTTACTGCTTTGTATGAACCAGTGTGCATGTAATGGTCAGCTCTGAAGACTCTGGTTGGCTTTTATGTTGTGGTCAGATAATTGTTCACTGCAGAAGCTGTTTAAGAGCCGTGTCACCATAGTGATGACCTCTGGAAGTGTCCAAGCCACATGAGGGATTGGATTGTAGACTCAGCTTAACTTTTGGTCTGAGGCCAGAGGTCATCTTGGAGTCAAAATCCACACTTGTCAGTGACCAATCAGGTGTACAAAAGTGGGAGTGTGTGTGTGTGTGTGTGTGTGCTGCATTTAAACATCAGTACAGAAAATGTATCTATTCAATTGTAATGCCAGTCTTTTTTAGGTTTTAATTAACATTTAAACACATACATATATATATATGTGTTTGTGTGTGTGTATATATATATATATATATATATATATATATATATAATACACTGTACACATACATATATAATGTAATCAAAATATTTTATTTTGGATGCGATTAATCATTTTATAGCAGTGTATGTATGAGTGAGTGTTTGTGTGTGTGTGTGTGTGTGTGTGTGTGTGTATGTATGTATGTATATATATATATATATATATATATATATATATATATATATAAAATGAGATGATTTTGGATAAATGCATGTAAACACTGAAAATCAGCATATCCATAATTTCAGTTCTAATTACTCTAGTCTCCAGACCATATTTGACCTAAAGTGTAGAAAAAATCAAGAATGTAGAATGAAGTGAAATGGCATTTTAGCTGTGTTAGTGTCATCATCACAGAGGACGAGTGAGTTTCTGGGCAGCTGTTCATAGCACTTTAGCCATTTGAAATCAGCAGCTGACCGTCCCGCTGTCCGTGCTAATCACCATTTAACACAACACACAATCACAACTGCAAACACAAAAAAGGCAACTTTGTGATCCTAAAACCAAACACGGAAAAGCAAAGCTCATCTGGCAAGTGTGTGAATGGTTGCTAATGTTTATTTAGAGCCTTCCGGTTGAAATAATGTTCAAACAATCACTATCTACTAACAATAATTGCATAAATAAGAATATATACTGTAAACTGTATTATTTATCGCACAGCTCTATAGTGGGTTGTATATCATCTCCAACAGTACACTCCTGAAAGTGATATATATATACTATATAGCAAATCTCAACTGCCTATTTTTTTTTTTATTGTGTTGCAAAATGTAACTATATTGTCACCCAGCTTTATATAAAAATATCCAACTTTATCCTCATACATACAGTATACTCAATTAGGGAAATAGTATATCCCTTAATATAGTATATTTCAACTGCTTGATTGCTGTTATTGTTACAAAATGTAGATGATATTATTGGCTAGCTCTATATATATATACAGTATAAAAGTGGATATGTGAACATATTTAACTTTATCTGCATACATACAATATTCTTACAAAGGCCGATATATACTATATATCAAAACAGCTTGATTTTTTGATTTTATCACAAAATGTTTTCATCAACCAGCTCTTTATGTAAAGTTGGATATATAAAAATGTCAAAATTGATCCACATTCATTAAATATACTAGCAATTCTCAAATTCTTGATTGCTATTATCATATTATATTATCAACAAACTCTAAATATATAGTGGGGTATATAAAAATGTCCAACCTTATCCACATACAGTACATAAAATATACTCAGGGCAATATATAGCCTATTATATTGTACATTTTAACTGCTTGATCGCTACTTGACATATATACTGTGTTTCAAATCTCAGGTATTTTATTATTATAATTATATAGCTAAATTAAACTGCTTGATTGCTGCTATTTTCACAAAATTTAGTCATTGGTAAGATCCATTTATAAAGTTGAATATATAAAAATGTCCAACTTTGTCCACATACATACAATATACTTTACTATATTGCAAATCTCACCTCCTTGATTTTTCTTTTCATTTCATTGCAAATGTAACAATTATCATCCATCTCTTTATATAACGTTGGATATATATAAATATATAAACTTTATCCGCTTTATTCAGAGTGATATGTGGCATAATATATTTCACATTTCACTTGCTTGATAGCTGTTCCAAAAATGGACTGATCATTCCAAAAATAAACTACAATTACCAAGCTCTTGGATTTATAAAAATACAATATACTCATGTAGGGCAAAACAATCTCAACTTCTTGATTGCTTGTATTGTCACAAGATGTAAACTACTGTATATTATCGCCCCGCTCTGATAGCCTAATTGCAACATTAACATCATGATTTTCTGTAATGCTGTTTATTTCTAAATATTGTGCTGTTCCATGCTTTAAATTGATAAACCAGCTAAAATTAGACTCGAGCTCTGTTACACAGCAACTGATATTTAAAGCAAACGTTAATGTGATGAAAAGAGTAAAAATTAATAATAAATAATAAACAGAATCCATTTCAGCATGACTAACACATCGCCTCTTCTTTCCAAGTGTCTTCCTCTCCTTCAATGTTCTACTCCAAGTATGCGGCTAATCTTCTATTGAGTGTGCTTTTCCTTATCGGAACCCTACACTCTGCCTAAATCTGTTATCACAATGGAGCAGATCATGGGCTTCTCCCTCCCTCCCTGTCTCTCTCATGCATTCACTCCCGCGCTCCGTTGCCCTCCCCGAAAGGAGGCTGAATGCAGAAGTGTCTCTGGTGCCAACCGATTAGCCCTGATCTCTTTATACGCCTAAACCAATTCACATGCTGCATGCTAAATTTTTCCCACTCTGTCTGAGACCCTGTCTCCAAAAGTGGGGGCTGGAGGGGTCATAAATCCTTATATTTGCCACCCCTAAAAATAAAGGAAGCATGGAGGAGAGGGTAGAGAGAGTGTTATCTGTGCGAGACAGGAGAGCTGCTTGGAGTGCGGGCAGGTGCATCTCTGGCTGGAGCGATGCCTATTGTTGGCTCTCTCCTCTAGAGCACATTTTTATGGCACACTGACAATTCAATGATCTGTAATCAGATTAGGCAAATGTATACTTCAAAAAGCAACATGCTGTAACTTTACAGAGGAAAAGGAGTTAGAACATTTTGGATTGTTGAAAAGTGGGATCATCTGAAACATTTTGTTTTTTACATTACATTTTTATTTTGCCGTATGATTAATGACAGGGACTTACACTCTCTTCAGTCACAACTGACTGTGTTATAATGCGGGAAAACATAATGGCTGTCGATCAGAAAACTCTCAAACCCAACCTTGATGACATCAGTGGTCACGTGGTTTCCACAGAACTCAAAATGATTGATTTAATGAGTAGCAAATAGTTTAAATTACACCAACAAAACTTAGATTTACTTACAATTCAAAAAATAATTTACCGGTACTTTAGTTAAAAGACAAAAAAGAACAGTACATTAAGTTGGATGAAGTTATAAAATGTGCTTTAGAGTAACGTCAAGGCAGTTTTTTTTCAGTGCGGTGAGACACTGTGTTCTCATCATATCCAATAACCTTCAGTAATATTTGATCCTGGAATTCTGGACAAAATTTTTAAAACCTGGAAGTGTAACCTTGGACATGTAATGACATTGTTATTTTAATTTTTATTATGTTTGCTCTTGTACATCAGGGATTCCCAAATGTTTTTTGTTAGCCAAAACCCTTTGACATGATATATATATATATATATATATATACACACACACACACACACACACACATATATATATATATATATAAATATATATATATATATACATATATATATAATTAATATTAATTAATTATTAGTTTTATATCAACTCTTAAACCCACTGCAGGTCTTGCATTAATTTTGGGAAACCCTGCTTTAATGTAATTATTAATGCATTTTATGATGTTGATATAACAAACATCACTCTTTGCTCTCTTTATATCAGTATGTGCTTTAGATAAAAAGTCATTTTAAAAGTAGTCAGGATAGATAATATTTTTTTTATTTTAAATTTGAAATATATTAATGATTAGTATATAACATTTATATTTAACTTTTTTTAAAGAATAGAAATAAAAAGATAAATAAAAAAGGAATTTAAAAAACAAAATTTAAATATAGCTACTATAAAGAATGATATCAGAATGATAGTTAATAAACAGCGTGATTATGTTGTAGTTGGTTGGTTGTCCATCAACTAAAACACTATTTATTACTTGGGAACCGCTTTTATTTTGAAAAACGTTGTAGGAAGGGTGCATAGCTTGTTTTGGTACAGCCGCTGCTGTCTTGGGTCGTGAACGGGACAAATTTCGTTCGTGATTGCCGGAGAAGAGCGACAAGGGGCTTGTTTTATTTGCGGGAAGGAAACGCTAGCCACAGAAAGCGGTGAAAATAATTTATCCAGCGCCAGGAATTGAACAAATGTAGACATACGTTATATTGTTGACATAATTATTTACCCGTTGGTTTAACACTCCCATGTTAGACGCTATTGTCCGCTAAGTAAATTCCATGTATTCTCTCAATGTGTTTTTTCTTTTTAAACTTACATGTGTAATAATGATCTTGCACTGTCTTAAACTTCATGTCATCAAAATATTCAGAAATAGCCTGATCTTTCAACATTTAAAAAAAAAAGATAAATAAGTAGATACCCTTACATGAAGATTTTATTTATTGATCTCGACCATGACTTTGCTCTTGTATGTTAATAATTACACAAGAGTGCTACAGAATATGATTGTGGGACACTGAGTGGTCTCTCACTCTATCTCAGGCAATCATGAGACTCGTAGTCTGTTTTCTTTCTCTGCTCACTCTTTTCGGTCCTGCAGAATGTGGGAATGTTTTAGTTTGGTTTACTGAGGGCAGTCACTGGATCAATCTGAAGATCGTGTTGGAAACGTTGATTGAAAGGGGACACAGTGTCACGGTGCTGGTTCCGGACGCCTCTCTCTTCATGCATGCCAAAGAATCGGATCGCTTCTCCTACCAGCCCTTCAATGTGTCTATATCTGCACAGGACATAGAGAACTCCTTTGAGGATTTTTTACATTTCTCAATGTATGAGATGGAAGAGTTGAACTTGCTGCAAATTTATATCAAATTCTACCAGCTTTTCTCCAAAGATCTAGATTTGTGTTTTAAATACTGTGATGGTACTCTGAAGTCTCCAGAGTTGATGGACAAATTGGAGCGTGGGAAGTTTGACGTCATGCTGTCGGATCCGATCTATCCATGCAGCGAGGCTTTAGCTGAAAAGCTGAACATTCCCTTAGTGTACACATTACGGTTCTCTATCGCTAACACTTTCGAGCGGATGTGTGGTCAGATACCAGCTCCACCATCATTTGTTCCTGGAACAATGAGTAAACTCACAGACAAGATGAGCTTTGCAGAGCGAATCAAAAATATGCTCTTCTACCTTTCTCAAGATGTTTTGGCCATTAGTCTGTGGAAAAAAATCGACAACTATTACACAGAATATTTTGGTATGTTAAATGGGGAGGGGAGGGAGGGCATGAGGGGATTTTCACCTAGAAGCTTTTACACCTAGAAGCTGCAATTTTGTTGTTTAAATTAATGTTTAATTCCAGGACACCACACTTCTTATTGTGAGATGATGGGTAAAGCTGATATCTGGTTAATCAGAACCTACTGGGATTTTGAGTTTCCACGGCCATTCCTGCCCAACTTCAAATATGTTGGAGGCCTTCACTGCACCCCTGCCAAACCATTACCCAAGGTGCGTCTGTCTTTTTAATGGTCTTGCCCTTTTTGCTGTAAAATAAACCAGCACAAGATATAAAATTCATAAGATAAATTCTTTGCATCATTAAACAAGGAAAAGCCTAAAAGCAATATAAAACTTGACAGGTAACACACTTAATCCCCAAAATAATTCCCAAACATCTAGTGATAGTTTGGAGTCAGTCAGTCTGCTTATTTCCATTTGCGGAAGCTGGGTGTCCACTTACCACGACATCCTCAGGCCATCCAAAATTTGAATTAGTTTCTTCCTCAGAACAGATTTGGAGAAATGTAGCATTCCATCACTTGCTCAACAATGGATCCTCTGCAGTGAATGGGTGCCGTCAGAATGAGAGTTCAAACAGCTGATAAAAACATCACAATAATCCACAAGTAATCCCCACCACTCCAGTCCATCAATTAACATCTTGTGATGTGCTTCCAGTTGAAATACAAGTGCATTATAACGCTTCCTCTATATAATGTTGTCCTTACCCATCAAAATCTACTAACATATCGGTTTAGAACTGTTTTGGACTATTTTTTGCATGTAAACAGTGCTTGATCTGTGCATATTTCTGAGCATTCATCTATCCTTAATTCAGATGAGACAAATTTCTCATTGGACACAGCAATATTATGGACAGCTGTTTTAGCCTGAAGTAACAACTTGAAGTCAAATACGTTTTATTGATGTTTGTTACTTACAAACATGCACCTTTTCACATCATAAGATGTTAACTGATGGACTGGAGTGCTGTGGATTACTTGTGGGCTGTTGTGATGTTTTTATCAGCTGCTTGGACTCTCATCCGGACAGCACCCATTCACTGCACAGGATCCAATGCTGAACAAGTGATTTAATGCAAAATTTCTTCAAATCTTTTTAGGTTGAAGAAACAAACACATCTTGGATAGAATGAGTGTGAGGGCATTTAAAGCATATCTCCATTTTTGGTTGTACTATGCCTTTAAACTTGAAGAGGATGATTCAGCAAAAAGATCACCAAGTTTACCTTTCACATCTATGCCATGAAAAATTAACTGTACCTTTGTTCTCAGAGTCTAGAATGAGTTAGTACTGTAGGGTTATTAAAGTTGAGTATGATGGGAATGATAACATTCAATAACTGATAGATAACTGATCAACTAAATTTTCATTTTATTTTTAAGTGTTCATTTACAATCTAGCCTATAGGTAGTACTTGGTATTTAAATCATTGCAGCTAAAAGAGAAGCTACTGACCATCTTTTCTTCTGTGTAAGACATGGAGGAGTTTGTGCAGAGCTCAGGGGATGATGGGATTGTGGTCTTCACACTGGGGTCTTTGGTAAACAACATTACCAAAGACAGGAGCAATACGATTGCCTCTGCACTGGCACAGATTCCACAGAAGGTTATTTACCATTCTCACATTCTTCTATTCTTTCCATATTTTATCAATCCTGCTTCCTGATAAAGAGGTAAAAGTAGAAGCTTTCAGTCCTCGTAGTGTCAGCTAGTTAATCTCTGTTTCAGTATACACTTATCAGTTGTTAATGTTGTTGTATAAATGGATTTTGTTTTGTTTGCAGGTTTTATGGCTATATGTCGGAGAGAAGCCAGATATGCTTGGTGAAAACACCAGAATCTATAAGTGGGTCCCTCAGAATGATTTATTGGGTTTGTGTATTTATGTTTAAGAAAAAAAGAAATGTTTTTCCAAGAGCTATAAAACTGACATGTATACAGGAGATAGCTAACTGAATTATATTACATTTAGTTTAATGGTAAAGGCATTTTCAAATGAAACTATTTAGCCCCCTACTGGTTACGATTTGCCAAACAAAATAATCATAATCTCTATCCATGTTTTTGTTTCTGATTAACGTCACCCCAAAACCAGAGCATTCATCACTCATGGAGGCACTAATGGCATATATGAGGCCATATATCATGGTGTTCCAATGGTCGGGATCCCCTTATTTGGTGACCAGCCTGATAATTTGGTTCATATGAAGGCCAAAGGTGCTGCTGTTATCATGGACTTCAACAGTATGCAGATTCCAGACCTGGTGGAGGGACTCAGTGCCGTCATTAAAGATCCCTCGTTAGCTAACTTTCATTGTACAACTATGACAAGACTTTAGTGATATTTTGAAGGCTCTGTGCTGTCTTTCTCATTCATATTCAATGCAAACACAATATATAGATGAACAGCAAAGTATACACAGACATATAAGAGAATTTATCTTAATCTCCACAGGTATAAAGAGAACGCTATGCGTTTGTCCAGGATTCATCATGACAGACCAGTAACGCCTTTAGATGAGGCTGTGTTCTGGATTGAGTTTGTCATGCGCAATAAAGGCACTAAACACCTGCGTGTCGAGGCCCACAACCTTACCTGGTACCAGTACCACTGTCTGGACGTGTTCGCTTTTCTCATCACTATCCTGACTGTAGTCCTCTACGTCTTCTTTAAAATGTGCAAATTCTTCATAATGCGTTGCTGTTTTAGATCAAAGAGGAAAAGCAAAAAAGAGTGATTGATTCTGACTTAAACAAAAATGTCATTTCTATCTTTTGCTTTAGTTTTTCAGTAGGAAATATCATTTTATGTTTCTAACATTTGTTTTGCAATGAATTATATGCACAGAGAATCACAGAGATTTGATCTCACCATCATCAATCTGTCTGTGATTACATTAAGAGAAAGAAAATCAGAGAAAGACTAAATCCATAAGTGTTGCAAGAAGGTCAATATACATGTCTTTTTAACATGTCTAACCAATATTTCCTTCTGGTACCCTTAAGCTATAAATCAGTATTTAAATGATTTTCCTAACATGCCTTAGACTTTTGCTCAGCATTGTATAAACATTACCTCAAGAGTTCAGTAAGATTATAAAATGTTCCAAAGAATTATCTGAAATATATCCTACAATGAAAGCATCAGCAAATCAACTACACTACTACAGAATCCAGGGGACAGCATAGATGGATATTGAGGAGACTTAATCTTAAAGAAATTAAGTTTTAGTGAAACTGGGATGTCTGGACCATAATGGTGTACCTTTTACCAAAGCAGTTTAATGATTTATGAAAACCTTGTCACTTTGACTCTTACTGATTTAACTCTGTCGGTACTACTTGGTAAATAATTATGCCTTTAGGAATATAGTTGAAGGACACTAAGTGATCACACACTCAGTTGGAGGTAATCATGAGACTCATAATCTGTGTTCTTTATCTTGCTGTGTTCAGTCCTGCACAATGTGGGAATATTTTAGTTTGGCCTACTAGAGGCAGTCACTGGATCAATCTTAAGATCATTTTGGAAAGGTTGATTGACAAGGGACACAATGTCACAGTTCTGGTGCCGAATCCCTCTCCCTTCATGGATACCAAAGAAACCGATCGCTTCTTCTACCAACACTTCAGCGTGTCCATGACCACACAGGACATGCAAGACTTTCTTAATGAAGCTGTACATTTCTCAGTGTATGAGATTGATCAGTTAAACGTACTGCAGATTCATATTAAATTCTACGAGCTTGCTTCCAAACATCAGGATATGGCTTTTTCATACTGTGACGGTATTCTGAAATCACCAGTGTTGATGGACAAATTGCGGAATGGAAAGTTTGATGTAGTTCTTTCAGATCCACACTTCCCATGCAGCGATATTGTGGCTGAAGAGCTGAACATTCCCTTGGTTTACACTTTTCAGTTCTCCGTTGCTCACATTGTAGAGCGGATGTGTGGTCAAATACCATCTCCACCATCGTTCCTGCAGGCATGATTAAACTCACAGACAAGATGAGCTTTACTGAACGAATCTTCAATATGCTCTTTTACCTTTCTCAAGATGCCTTTGTCACGTTGGTGTGGAAAAGAATGGACAAATATTACACTGAATATTTTGGTGAGTTAAAGAAAACACTTCTGAATTCAATACTAGTTCACACAAAGTGAAAATTAAGTTTACTCTCCTAATGTAGTTACAAACCCATATGCTGTCATTTTTTTCAATGGAACACGAAAGGTTCATTTTGAAGGATATTCATACTTACAAAGAAAATCTATCAAGTTCCAATGAGGACAATTTTCAATTTTATGGTATTTAGTTACAGAAATCAGATTTTTGACAGCATTAATTTTTCAATCTGTATCAACAGCATTTGTTGTCAAATACACCAGAATTTTTGTTGTAAATTCATGAGTTGACACTTGCCTATAATTAGCTGAAGTATGATAATGCGTATTTGTCGTGCTGTTCGGGGGAAGGGCTCCGAGCTCGGGAATGGCCCGAACCTAGACCCCCCCCCATATAGTTGTAAAATTAACACAAAGTGAGGAGATGGGGTGGAGGAGGGATGCTGATAAACTGTCAATAGATAGAGATAAGACGGCTGTATTTATACCGTGGTGTTGATTACTTGATTGTGCTCCACCGGTATTAAGTATCTGACGCGCTCCTCCCGAACCTTGTTAATAAAACAGAATTTGTTAAGCACTTCAAATGGAAGTAAACCAGGACTTGTTTACACAGAAACTGTGATGTTTTTGTAAAAATTTCATTTGTATTTAAAATGTATTCAACCCCACATACTCATGTCGATTAAACATTAATAAATGTAAAAGCAATCTCTAATCTGACGAACAAAGCTTTTACAGGTTTGGAATGACATCAGAGTTAGTGATCAATGACAACATTTTCATTTTGGGGTGGAGTATCCCTTTAAAAGAAACTTCGGGAAAGAGTTTACTCAAACACCATACAGAATCTAAGGGACACATTTCCATATAGACTAATATACTTCACTCAAGTGGCAGCTGTGATTCCTGTGCACTTCAGGTGCAAGAAGTCTTAAGCATGTCTAAAATACTATGCAAAAATAACTGTCAATAAGCTGTCAAGCATTCCTCTCTCCAGGACGGCCCACATCATTTTGTGAGATGATGGGTAAAGCTGATATCTGGTTAATCAGAAACTACTGGGATTTTGAGTTTCCACGGCCATTCCTGCCCAACTACAAATACATTGGAGGAGTACACTGCACCCCTGCAAAACCATTACCCAAGGTTCATCTGTCTTTTTCAACTGTTAATAAGAACTCAGGACATATGATGACTCCGTGACCAGTTCAGTTAACTTACTATTCACACAATTCATTTTTTCTGTGTAGGACATGGAAGAGTTTGTACAGAGCTCAGGGGATGATGGGATTGTTGTCTTCAGTCTGGGGTCTTTGGTAGACAAAATGCCCAAAGAGACGAGCAATATGATCGCCTCAGCACTGGCACAGATTCCACAGAAGGTAAGTGATCATTCTGACATCGTTTCTATCCATATATCATGAAAAATAAGCACTGCTTCTTGATGTGACTGGAAAGAGTGAAAACATGAATTTATCAAGGCTTTTTTAGTCACATTTTAAAGTGAATTTCCACATTTAGTCTGGGAAGTGATTCTCGATAATGTCTTTGTCATTACACACTGGTCTGTTGAGTGTGTGTTTTGTTTTTCTTGCAGGTTTTATGGCATACGGGGGAGAGAAGCCAGATACTCTTAACGAAAACACCAAAACCTACAAGTGGATCCCTCAGAATGATTTATTGGGTTTGTGCTATAAATTGTGATTATACTACATTACTACTAAAATATTAAACTATACTTTTAATTTTGTAATAAAATATATTTAAAAAACCTAAAAAAAAGAGATTACATTTGATCATTTACTGTTTGTCTGCACACTTCCATTGTGTGTTACAGTAACAGTGGCCTTTGCTTTACCTTGTTTTTACTCATGTTTGTCTCATGATTCAGGTCACCCCAAAACCAGAGCATTCATCACTCATGGAGGCAGTAATGGCATAAATGAGGCCATATATCATGGCGTTCCAATGGTTGGGATTCCCTTGTTTGGTGACCAGACTGATAATTTAGCTCATATGAAGGCAAAAGGGGCTGCTGTTGTTATGGACAACATCAAAACTACTCAGCCACAAGACCTGGTGGATGGACTCAATGCCATCATTAATAACTCCTCGTAAGTTACTCATATCATCAGATTTACAGTGGTGTCAGTGCTTTACAGGATCTTTGATCTCAATTGCACTGCACAGCATACACTGACATATAACAGTATGTGTCTTCATCTCTTCAGGTATAAGGAGAATGTTATGCGTTTGTCCAGGATTCATCATGACAGACCAGTAACGCCTTTAGATGAGGCTGTGTTCTGGATTGAGTTCGTCATGCGCAATAAAGGCGCTAAACACCTGCGTGTCGAGGCCCACAACCTTACCTGGTACCAGTACCACTGTCTGGACGTGTTCACTTTTCTCATCACTATCCTGACTGTAGTCCTCTACGTCTTCTTTAAAATGTGCAAATTCTTCATAATGCGTTGCTGTTTTAGATCAAAGAGGAAAAGCAAAAAAGAGTGATTAAGCCTTATGCTTGCTTTGAATATGTCTCCATTGTATATACATTTTTACTTGATCTTAAATTATTTACATATTGAATGTTCAGCTTTTAATATCAGCAAAAATCACCATGGGTTGAGATTTTCCTATGGGGTTTTATAATGGGGGCTTTAAATTTATAAGTAAAATAAGGTCTGTGGTAAACACAACTTGACAATATTTTGTGTAGTGTAAGCTCAGTGTTAGTACCTAGCAGGTATATACATGTAAAATATGTATTTTTTTTCCCCATGTGTCCTTATCACACACTTGTTATTCCTAGTGATGGGAGAAAGAAATTGATCCAACTGCTTTGCAAAATGATTCACTGTTCCAAAGCTCTGGAAACAGCACACGCTGATGACACCTGCTGGACAAAAACTGAGTAAATGCAATGAAAACTCAGCTCAAACATGCATAACAGCTCGTTTTTCATCAAGAAAACACTACCATTCAAAATGCCACACTCGTTTACGGATTATACGTGTGAGTGCTATGACAAACTCCTCACTTAACATGCAAAAGACACAAGAAGTAAGTTAGTGTTTTATTTGTCACAGCTAATTTGTGTTTTATGGAGAGTGTAGCTAGACAAGCCAATAAGACACAATAACTACTACTCTTCCTCTATTATACAAATGTGTTATAAAAAAAAAAGTCTACAACTTTATATCAAAACTTATCCGAGATTAAATAGAAAGCACATACTGTAGAGAGAGGTTCATGCTTGGCCAACTGTTTCAAAAGCCTCGTTTCTGGAAATCAAACTACATTTGTAGTTTGATACACGCTCCTAACCACTAGTTCAAAACAAAAGATTCGTTTCATAACAGTGTTTCGAAACAGCCCATCGCTGGATTTACCTTTCTCTTCTACCTGAATACTTTATTGATATATAAATGCTATGACTTTGCACTGGTTAATTATTAATCCATGCAGTAGTTGAGGCGGGACACTTATGAGACACATAGTCTGTTTTCTTTCTCTTTTCTGTTTTCTTTCTCACTCTTTGCGGTCCTGCAGAATGTGGAAATGTTTTAGTTTGGTTTACTGAGGACAGACACTGGATCAATCTGAAGATTGAGTTGGAAACATTGACTGAGGGACACAGTGTCACAGTGCTGGTCCCTAACATCTCTCTCTAAACAGGAGATGAGTGACTTCAATGAGGAATGTGTTTATTTCTCAGTATATGAGCCCGATCAGTTAAACTTACTGCCGATGCTAGTAAAAGTCTATTCAGCATTCTCTAAACGCTAGAGTTGATGGATAAATTTGTGGCATGGAAAGATTTTTGCTTTAAAAGAGTTTACAACTATTACACTGAAGGTGATGTGACATACAGCCAAGTATGGTGACCCGTACTCAGAATTTGTGGTCTGCATTTAACCCATCCAAAAAGCAGACACACAACAGTGAACACACAACCAGAGCAGTGGGCAGCTATTTATGAAGCGGCGCCCAGGGAGCAGTTGGTGGTTTGGTGCCTTGCTCAACCGCACCTCAGTCATGGTATTGCTGGCCCGAGACTCGAACCCACAACCTTAGGAGTCAAACTCTCTAACCACTAAGCCACTACTTCTTGAATATCTAGGTGAGTTAAAGTTAAGTTCTAAATCTAGTTCATCCACTCACTTCACATCTATACAAACCCATATGCTGCTAATTCACAGGCCTAGAACAGCAGGTCACTAAAACCAGAGCATTCATCACTCATGGAGACATTAATGGGATATATGAGGCAATATAACATTGAGTTCCAATGGTCAGGATCCCCTTGTTTGGTGACCAGACTAATAATTTGGTTCATATAAAGGCAAGAGGGGCTGCTGTATAGACAACATCAAAACCATGGAGCCACAAGACCTTTTGGATGGACTCAATGCAATCATTAATAACTCCTCATAAGTCGCTTATAACAGAAATACAGTGCTGTCAGTGCTTAACAGGACAGTAAGTCCTCAAAATATATAGACTTTCTCTAAAAATGCACTATATACACAGACATATATTGTAAGACATTGTATTTGTCTTCATCTCTTCAGGTATAAAGATAATGTTATGTGTTTGTTCACTTAAAGGAAACTTATGAGTATACTTGCAGTATAAAACTACTAAACTAGTATAGTTTACTGAGACTATACTTCAAAGTGTACAAAGTATTTAATTAGTAAACTATCAGTAAACCTATAAGTTCACTTTTAGTATAATTGCAGTACAAATTACAAACATAGAGGTAAACTAGTTGTGTACTCAAAGTTTGCTACTGTTATACTTAAAGTATACTTAAAAGTATACTTTTATATACTAGAAAGTGGGCCAATTTAGTTCCAAGGAGTATTGAAACAGTACACTTACACAGTATACTACTAGAACACTGATATTTGTATACTTGCTACATAAAGTATACTTAAAAATATACTTAAGTATACTTAATAAAATAACTTGAAGTATACTGCTTTTTTCGTAAGGGTCGTTTTAAAAACAGATATTTCTTCCATACACTGACTGAACAAAAGCAAAAAAAAAAAGTGCACTTTTTTTGCAATTCATTTATTGATATGAATAAATTAATCAAAAGTTAGAATTAACATTAATTACAACTGCTTACAGTCATGAAGGACAATTAGGCTATGCATTAAATGTGTAACATACTGAAAAATCTAGTATAATCTAATTTTAGCATAAATGAGGCAAGTTTAGGATGTTCAGTGGAATGTATTGCTTTTAACAACATGCCAAATGGCTGACAAAACAGCTTCTAATGAGATGAAATTGTAAAACAGTCATTTTTATCATATGGCTTTTTTTGTGTAAAGAAATAGTGAGAGAATAAATGCCCCACTGCCTTTAGGCCTACATAATGCTGTAAAGCTAAAATGTACAATTTAAGTAGTCCATAAACTTAAAGACTCGCAATACAGAGAATCTGAAGCCATACGTTTGTGAGGAAGAGGACCATATTTACGTGAAGATTACTGACGGACTCCTCCATCTGCTCTGGCTGTTCATATTACATACTGAGGTGGACACGCAATGCCATATAAGGAGAAAAAGGAAAAGCATAAAGTTAATTGGCTCTTGCGCATATGGTCCACGTGTGAATCATTTAGATGAAACTTAAAAGTTTTCTGTTGTGAAATATGCCGAAATAGGCTATCATACGTATAATAAAACTTCCCCCATAAAATTTTAATCACGAAACAGGAATAACAGCTACGTGCATTAACCTGTTTTACCTTTTCTTTTGGTCTGCGCCTTTTGTCTGAATATTTTATTGATATATGATCTCCATGAGCCATGACTTTGCACTGGTTAATAATTATACCTGAGAGTATATGTAGAGGCGGGACACTGGTGATCTCACTCTCTCTCTCTCACTCTCTCTCTGGCAATCATGAGACTCGTAGTCTGTTTTCTTTCTCTGCTCACTCTTTTCGGTCCTGCAGAATGTGGGAATGTTTTAGTTTGGTTTACTGAGGGCAGTCACTGGATCAATCTGAAGATCGTGTTGGAAACGTTGATTGAAAGGGGACACAGTGTCACGGTGTTGGTTCCGGATGCCTCTCTCTTCATGAAAGCTAAAGAATCGGATCGCTTCTCGTCCCAGCCCTTTAACGTGTCCATGGATGTACAGGAAATGAGAGACTTCATTGAGGAATTTCTATATTTCTCAGTGTATGAGACCGATCAGTTAAACTTACTGCAGATTCAAATGAAAGTCTTAGAGTTTACTTCCAAACTTCAGGAAATGTCTATAGCATACTGTGACGGCATTCTCAAATCGCCAGAGTTGATGGAGAAATTGCGGAATGGGAAGTTTGACGTTGTTCTGTCGGATCCGATCTACGCATGCAGCGATATTGTGGCTGAAGAGCTGAACGTTCCCTTGGTTTACACGTTCCGGTTATCTGTTGCTAATGTTGCTGAGCGGATGTGTGGTCAGTTACCAGCTCCACCTTCATTTGTTCCTGGAGTCATGAGTAAACTCACAGACAAGATGAGCTTCACAGAACGAATCATCAATATGCTCTTCTACCTTTCTCAAGATTTTTTTGCCACTCTTGCTTGGAGAAAATTTGACAGCTATTACACTGAATATTTTGGTGAGTTAAAGAAAAAGAGCTAGTTCACCTAATGCTAGTGAACACTCTGTCATTGTTCTCATTTCATAGTTGCATACTCATACGGTGAGCATCCTGGCCTTGAACATGTTCTGCTGCAAAAATAACTAATTAATATTAAAGGGGGGTGAAATGCTATTTCATGCATACTGAGTTTTTTACACTGTTAAAGAGTTGGATTCCCATGCTAAACATGGACAAAGTTTCAAAAATTAAGTTGTACCTTTGAAGGAGTATTTTTGTTCCCAAAATACTCCTTCCGGTTTGTCACAAGTTTCTGAAAGTTTTTTTTTGAGTATGGCTCTGTGTGACGTTAGATGGAGCAGAATTTCCTTATATGGGTCCTAGGGCACTTCTGCCGGAAGAGCGCGCGCTCCCGTATAGCCAGGCTGAGCACAGACATTTCACTGATCAGAGCGATTCACTGATCAGAGCGAGCGAGAGCGTCGCGAAAAGTCACAAAAGAAGTGTGTTTTTGGTTGCCAGGGCAAGACAACCCGGCACAGATTACCAGATTACCAAAAAAAAAACAGCATTAAGGGACCAGTGGATGGAGTTTATTTTTACAGACCCAGGTTCGAGCCCCCTCTGAGCGAGTCGTTGCTGCTGCTGCTCTCCTTCAGTTTCAGCCTCAGGATCTGATTCTGGATCATAAATAAACAGCTGACTCTGACTGTAAGCCATGGTTTGTTTTGGATGATGGTTTTTCCCTCACAGTAATGTCACAGATTCCACATGCTCTCAACGCAAAAGCCTACTGGCGCTCGTGATTATTTAGCTCCGCCCACACGTCACGCCTCCAGCCGGTCATGTTTTTCCGGGAAAAATCAGTACAGACTATCTTTCTCTTATGAATATAATAAAACTAAAGACTTTTTGGAGTTATGAAGGATGCAGTACTACTCTATAGGTACTCAAGATTAACAGGATATTGAGTGAAAACGAGCATTTCACCCCCCCTTTAAGGAAAAATTGCATGTGGCGAAAAAAATACAAGCATTTTTTTTAAATTAAAAATAATATTACTTGCTATTTTAAATGCCTTACTGTAAACTCATTTTGTTTAATTTAGGAAACAAATCGAAATTATTTTCATTGGTAATCGGACTCAAGCCACCCACATATTCTCCAACTTTGGCCCTCTTCCAAATTGCACGCTGAACCCTCACCGTCTTCCTCTTCCGTCTTCCAGTCCTTTTAAAGTACACATGAAGTGTTCCATTTCGGACAGGGCCTTTGACAAAGACAGTGCACTCATACACTCATAAATGGGAGTACATGTGCTGGTCATATAATTAGAATATCAAAAAGTTTATTTATTTCACTAATTCCATTCAAAAAGTATATTCGTTCATTACACACAGACTGATATATTACAAATATTTATATATTTTAATTTTGATGATTATAACTGACAACTAAGGAAAATCCCAAATTCAGTATCTCAGAAAAATAGAATATTTCTTAAGACCAATACAAAGAAAGGATTTTTAAAAATCTGGGCCAACTGAAAAGTATGAACATGAAAAGTATGAGCATGTACAGCACTCAATACTTAGTTGGGGCTCCTTTTGCCTGAATTACTGCAGCAATGCGGCGTGGCATGGAGTTGATCAGTCTGTGGCACTGCTCAGGTGTTATGAGAGCCCAGGTTGTTCTGATAGTGGCCTTCAGCTCTTCTTCATTCTTGGATCTGGCATATCGCATCTTTCTCTTCCCAATACCCCATAGATTTTCTATGGGGTTAAGGTCAGGCGAGTTTGCTGGCCAATTAAGAACAGAGATACCATGGTCCTTAAACCAGGTACTGGTAGCTTTGGCACTGTGTGCAGATGCCAAGGCCTGTTGGAAAATGAAATCTGCATCTCCATAAAGTTGGTCAGCAGCAGGAAGCATGACGTGCTCTAAAACTTCCTGGTATACGGCTGCGTTGACCTTGGACCTCAGAAAACACAGTGGACCAACATCAGCAGATGACATGGCACCCCAAACCATCACTGACTGTGGAAACTTTACACTGGACCTCAAGCAACTCTTGGACCCTGATTTCCAAAGGAAATGCGAAATTTACTTTCATCAGAAATCATAACTTTGGACCACTCAGCAGCAGTCCAGTCCTTTTTATCTTTAGATGCCTATGACGCTGTCTGTTGATCAACAGTGGCTTGACAAAAGGAATGCGACAGCTGAACCCATGTCTTGAATACATCTGTGCGTAGTGGTTTTTTGAAGCACTGACTCCAGCTGCAGTCCACTCTTTGTGAATCTCCCCCACAGTTTTGAATGGGTTTTGTTTCACAATCCTCTCCAGGGTGCGGTTATTCCTATTGCTTATACACTTTTTTTCTACCACATCTTTTCCTTCGCGTCTCTATTATTAATGTACTCGGACACAGAGCTCTGTGAACAGCCAGCCTCTTTTGCAATGACCTTTCTGTGTCTTGCCCTCCTTGTGCAAAAACTGCTGACTGGACAGTTGTCCAAAAGACGACGGGTCAGGTCGTCTTTTGGACAACTGTCCAGTCAGCAGTTTTCCCCATGATTGTGTAGCCTACAGAACTAAATTGAGAGACCATTTAAAGGCCTTTGCAGGTGTTTTGAGTTAATTAGCTGATTAGAATGTGGCACCGGGTGTCTTCAATATTCAACCTTTTCACAATATTCTAATTTTCTGAGATACTGAATTTGGGATTTTCCTTAGTTGTCAGTTATAATCTCTTAAGAGTGTTCCCAGATGTGCGCATTGGCCTGTGTAGCCTAGTTTTTTTTTATATATTTGAGCATAAGAACAAATGATGAAACATTGGTTATCAGATTTTGTTTGTGGTTTCAAATATGAAATTTAATTATAAGCTTTATTACAAATGTTTGATAATTTAATGTTTCGGTTACGTTACTTGCATTACTGAAATAGCTGCCAGAGATAGTTGGTTAATTGTCAGGTCTGTGTAACAAAACCATCCAAACTGGAACTCAAAACTAGCCCGATCATGGCAAAAAACTAACCCTATCAATTTTAGGCTGGCCTCAGCCAGACATTTGAGATTGCCAGGGGCCTCCCCCTCAGCCATGGGCCCCTATAATCGTCATCACCTTTCACCCCACTAGTGATGGCCTGGGCTGAGATACAACTATTTGAAAAAAGATAAGAGCTGTACTTGCATGGCGGAAATAGCTGCCCGACAGGCATTTCAAAGATGGCCACCGGGTGAAATCAAGTAGATGCTTCATTAGCAACTGTTTCTATGTCCCACGATACGTAAGCCATACGCCATTTTTGAAATAGTCTGTGAACCCTCGAGTGCAGATTGACTGTGTGTGTCTACAACAGCAAATTATATGCATGTACTGTATATTTTTGAATATTCATTGCTTATTATGGTCAATGGCGTCAAATTGACTGTTTCAAAATGGCAGCTGCGTCAATGTATCTGGAGTGGACAAATAGGGCATCTATCATCTGAGATTCAGGAACCTCTCTGAGTTCTCACATCAGGGCCCTGTGGGTAATTTTACTCACCATTGCCTCTGTAGAATGGCTAGTTAATGGAGATTTGTTTGTTTCATTCCCCAAACCAGGCAGTAATTCCCCAAACGCAAGCATGAAATCAGACTCTTTGTTATTTCTGATATCCTTTTTTTTCATTTCTTACTTCTGATAAGTTTATCAACATTAAATCAAAAGACTGTACAGACACTGATGTGGATCTCTGTTTCAATGCCACAATATGCAGCCAATGTTAATTTTAATATAAGGAAAACACACACACACACAAAAAAATCCCCTTTTTGCATCTGCAAGGCGACAATTACACATTTGGAGGCTGGGCACCCACCAGCAGAAACAAATGAACGCCTAGGTAATAATCAACAAGAAATGCAGCTGGTAGAGCTTAATTTGAATTGAAACTCCTTCATTTCAGGACGGCCCACATCATTTTGTGAGATGACGGGTAAAGCTGATATCTGGTTAATCAGAACCTACTGGGATTTTGAGTTTCCACGGCCATTCCTGCCCAACTTCAAATATGTTGGAGGCCTTCACTGCACCCCTGCCAAACCATTACCCAAGGTGCATGTGTCTCTGAATTACTTTTTTTGCGATTTGAATCATACATCTAAGACCATTTCAGGATTTATCATGGAATGATTCCAACCAGTAACTCAAGTATTTTTTTAAATATTCATTAAAAGGGCTGTAAGAGTAATGATTGTTCAAGAATGAAAATACTGGTCACGCTGTATGTTTTAATTCACTAAAAAGAGCTGACACAAGAGTCAGTTGTTCTTGAATTAAATGCTGGTTTGTTGAGTTGTAGTTTGCGTGAACCCAACTTGGAAAAGAAAGATGTCAAGAGAAAAATGCTTCTCAGTGTTATTTCATCAGACACAGTCATTTTTTTTACTGCATCACAATGAATCACATTCAATGCAGATTTCAACTTTAGATTAAAAAAAGCCTCATTAATCTGTAAAGATCAGTGCTTAAAATATAAATGCTTTTGCTGTGTTGTTGAAGATTCAGCAGTAAACCACATGTAGACCCTGCTGTACAAACTGCTTTTAGTTTCATTATTTGGAATGGAAACTGCAGTATACCTACAGCAACATATTTCAGATAGTACTGTACATAAATATATGTAGAGTCATTTTTTACACAGTATAAATCCATGATGTCTTCTTCTGTATAGGACATGGAGGAGTTTGTACAGAGCTCAGGGGATGATGGGATTGTGGTCTTCACTCTGGGGTCTTTGGTAGACAAAATGCCTAAAGAGATAAGCAATAAGATCGCCTCAGCACTGGCACAGATTCCACAGAAGGTAAGTGATCATGTTTACATCCTTTAAATAAGCACGATAAGAGATTATTAGAATGAGGGAACTAACCTAAATTTACATGAGTTATTTAAACATTAATTTAGTCACAATTCAAAGTACATATCCACATTTATTCTAGTAGTGATTCTCAATAACGTATTTGCCATTATCTGTTGATCTGTTGAGTGTGTGTTTTTTTTGTTTCTGTTTTTTTTTTCTTGCAGGTTTTATGGCGATACGGCGGAGAGAAGCCAGATACTCTTGGTGAAAACACCAGAATCTATAAGTGGATCCCTCAGAATGATTTATTGGGTTTGTATTATATATTAATGTTTATATATTAATTGGATTATATATTAATACTAACTACATTTTATATTTTTTATAAAATGTAAATAAAAATTTACATTTTTAACTGAAATTACTAAAATTACATTTAGATTTAACTATAAGTGCCTTCAGGGTTTTGTGATTTAATTAATTTTTTTGAGCCTAAAATGACTTTGGGAAGAAACATTGGGATCTGTAATTTATCAAATAATGATAAACAGGCTTTTGAAGAACATTCATTTGTTCATCTCACAGTCACTGTAGGCTTACTGAATTGCATACTGTTATAAAACAACAACAATAAAATGAATTTAGATTTTTTTTTGGCCATATAACTAATAACTGAACCAAATTAACATTTTTTCTCAGTTTAGGCCTCTGAATAAAGTTAATGCCCCCCCCCCAATATATTCTCACTATATGGGCCATAAAAGCCTGGTGTATCAAGAATTGTTGTCTTTTATATTTTGTCTAAAGGTAAAAAAAAAAATCCTTTAAAAAAAAAAAAAGATTTATTTAAAAATCTTTGAAAAATACTTTTATTGAATTGTAGCCTAATACACAAAATGTGGTGGTTTGATAAACAATCAATGCAAATCACCACACTCTCCCAGCTGAATTACATGCCAAGACCTATATATCTTCAAACATTAATATAACTATAATCAGCTGATGTATGTCATTTGTTATATAACCACTGAGAGACAAAGAACTGCCACACTGATAAAGGCAAATAGCTGAAATATTCGTCTTTTTTTATTTTCTGCTTAGATCTCAATAAACGATTTAAAGAGTGCAGACTAATCTTTGTACATAGGTTAGATATACAGTAGTCAGTACATAATGACCAGCATGTGAGAAACAGAAAGTAGCACTGCCTGCTTAGTGTACCCCCTGGAAACCTCCATATTGAATTTACACTTTCATTTAGTGTCTTCTTCACCCGTTCCGTCATGCTCCTTGTCCATGTTGTGTTTTTTTTTCAGAGAACACAAGCCTTTTATAAGATAAATCATACAACTTTTGCGACAGTTGGGTTAAGTTTACGCCACTTCTCATTCATTTCTATGGTAATCCGTAAACTGCGATTGTTGCACAAGTCTTGACTGAAATTCAATGATATCAAGGCTATAATGTTAATTGGTTAACAAGGCACATGTGATCCAAGTTGACTGTTATGCTTTCACCAGTGGTAAGTAATACAGACCCTCGTTTCTCCCAGTAATAAGACCATCTCTGGAGTAGATGCTGTTCTGAAGTAATGGCGAAAACAGAAGTTTAGCGATCGATTCAAAATGGGCTTTGGTTGAATGTGTGTTTTGCGATGACAATCTTACTATTTATCTACCCAGAGGACATCACTTTGACATTAAAAAGGTCAAATCAAACTGACGTGAAAGCCTGACTAGACATTGATTTGTTGTAAATTTGACTTAAAGTGTTAGTTTACCGAAAAATGAAAATTATGTCTTTAATAATCCTCATGTCATATCTATGAATATGCAAATTAGCCCCACCTACACTCAGTCACACCAGCCACCGCCTCCTGATCTATGGATAATGACTGATAAAACTATGTTTTTACTAGCGGACAATGACAGTAAATACTGTAACAAATGTTAAAGTTGCTTACTTGACGATGTTGTGTCTTCAAGATGCCTTGAAGACTCGAATGCAGCAAAGTCTGTGATTCCAGTTCACGCCCATTGCGGGAGAGTTGGGTCTGACTCCGGGCTACTTTTACACTGTTGCTGCAGGGTTATTATTCAAGTTAGCGATCTAAATACAAATAAATAAGCACTAACAGCACATGCCATCGTGAAAATAGTGAAACATTTACAGAAAAATAGACCAGATTAACCTGGCTGTCTTCTCACTAGAGCCCCTGCTTTACAGCACAGTTAATGATATGCTAATGATAGGATTACTTGAAGTGATTGGTTACAGATTTTTGTGACGGTTAAAAAAGAAAAAAGAAAAAAAAGGGTTGTTTCAAACTGCATTTCTGGGACAGCCTTTGGGAAAGCACAGTTTAAAGGGATGGTTCACCCAAACATGAGCATTTGATGTTTATTTGCTTACCCCCAGGGCATCCAAGATGACTTTGGGAAGGTGACTTTGTTTCTTCAGTACAACACAAATTATGATTTTTAGCCTTAGTCATTGCAGTCTCTCAGTCGTACAATGCATGGCAAATGGTAACTAACAGAATCTATGAGAGTAAAAAAAAAACATGCACAGACAATGCAATTTAAACACTGCGGCTTGTGAAGATACATTGATGTGTAAAGACACAAATTGATTGGTCTGTGCAAGAAACTGAACAGTATTTATGTAGTTTTTTTTTCTTTTACCTCTGATTCACGCAATGTCCGAACCGTTACTCTTGTGAACACGCTTCACAGCAGCCACTTATCTCTCAAATGGACCATTGACACACTATTTCCAATCTCAATTTGGAATCTCAATGGTCCACTTGAGAGATAGGTGGCGGTAATGCACTTATAAGTCTGCGATCTGCCATAAAGCAGAAGAAGAAGAACAATGCCTTACATGCCTGCGCAATAAGGATGGGCACGTTTTTTCCATGCGATACGATACCGATACTTTTTGTTACAATTTTAACAATACCGATACCAATACCGATACTGCTTATAATTTTAAAAGTGTATGTGATTTTTCAAAATAATCTTAATTTAATATATATATACATAAATTTGCAGTTACCATGGCTACAAGAACAATGATTTGTGGTGTTATTGTAAATACCATGGGTAATTTTCGTAAGGGAGCCTAAAAAAAAAAGAAACTTTCACAGGAATGTGCCTGAAAGTGATAAACGGGCCTCATTTTTACCTAAATGTTTTATTATTTATTTTAATATATATTAAAATGTATAAGGTGTGCATTGTAGCTGACACCTAAATGAACACATTACAATTGTTTTATGACTGCAAGTCTTTCTCCTCAAATGCTACTGAGCTTCAAATTTGTGTTTGAGCCCATGTGAAAAAGTAGCACAATTTACATATGATTTACAGTTTATTTTAATAAATATCAAACATTCAATTCAATTGTGCCTTATTGCTGACACCTACATGAACAATTACAGTTGTTTTTATGACTGTAAGTCATTCTCCTCAAATGCTACTGATGTTGGAAAAGTGTATACCAATATCGCATATAACTTTAGAGACGGTCCCTAAATTTCAGACTCTCGAAGGTCCAATGTCAAGCAAACGAAATTTTTTCATAGTTTTCTTTTCTCTGCGCTGGATTGGTGATGTCCTTTACCCAGACATAGATGTCCATCCATCAGTTATGAACATTCAGCCACAAACATGAGGTTCGAGCAGTCGCGAGCGCGGATGGGAGAATGGTGCAGGTTTTTTTTTTTTTTTTGGAGCAACTGGGATGGTGCCCCCTCTGGGATTTGGTGCCCTACGCAGACTGCATATTCTGCATATAGGGAGCGGCGGTACTGCTGTCATCTTTTCCGCAAGTCGCGACCGTGCATCTCGTGTTGTGATGGTGAATGGCACATTGCACTGCGCAGCCGCAGACCAATCGGTGTTAACGTCAAACCACCGGGTCCACGGGACCTTTTCTTTTTATATCATACACACACACACCGTCCGGATTGGCCTGCACACACTGCTTAAAACATTTAGTTATAAAGAAATTATAAATATAATCAAATATCGATACTTTGCAGAAAATATAGATACCAAAATAGAAGCTTCTGAGTATCGATATATTGATACTGCAGCATCGATGTGCATATCCCTACTGCGGATTCACAAGAGTTCTAACAGTTCGGACATTGTGTGAATCAGAGGTAAAAAAAAAAAAAAATAGTATATAAATCCTGTTCAGTTTCTTGCACGTTTTGTGTCTTTACACATCAATGTATCATCATGAGCCACAAGGTTTAATTTAGATTTGCCTGTGCATGTTTTTTTGTACTCTCATAGATTCTGTTACCATTTGCCATGGATTGTACTACTGAGATAAATATAAAATTTTCATTTTTGGGTGAACTATCCCTTTAAGCAGAAAATTCTCAGTAATGGTGTCGATTAATGGTTTGTCACATGGTTTGTCTAAAAGCACATTAAAAGCACCACATAGACAAATAAACATTTTCACTACAGGGGGACTGTAATATTCATATACTTCTATTGTAAGTGTGTCACTGTAACAGTGGTTTTTGCTTTTCCTTGTTTATTTGTCCATGTTTGTCTCATGATTCAGGTCACCCCAAAACCAGAGTATTCATCACTCATGGAGGCACTAACAGCTTATATGAGGCCATTTATCATGGTGTTCCAATGGTTGGGATTCCCTTGTTTGGTGACCAGCCTGATAATTTGGTTCATATAAAGGCAAGAGGGGCTGCTGTTAGTATAGACAACATCAAAACCATGGAGCCACAAGACCTGGTGGATGGACTCAATGCCATCATTAATAACTCATCGTAAGTCACTCATATCATCAGATTTACAGTGGTGTCAGTGCTTAACAGGATCTTTGTTCTCAAATGCAATACACACAGGATACATAGACATATGACAGTATGTGTCTTCATCTCTTCAGGTATAAGGAGAATGTTATGCGTTTGTCCAGGATTCATCATGACAGACCAGTAAAGCCTTTAGATGAGGCTGTGTTCTGGATTGAGTTTGTCATGCGCAATAAAGGCGCTAAACACCTGCGTGTCGAGGCCCACAACCTTACCTGGTACCAGTACCACTGTCTGGACGTGTTCACTTTTCTCATCACTATCCTGACTGTAGTCCTCTACGTCTTCTTTAAAATGTGCAAATTCTTCATAATGCGTTGCTGTTTTAGATCAAAAAGTAAAAAAAGCAAAAAAGAGTGATTAAGATTTTTGATTGCTTTGAATATTCTATATAATGCATTTTTATTATTTTTTTTTACATGCATTGAAAAATAGGTATGATGTCATGTCAGTGCACTGTTTATACTGGGAATTCATGTTTAAAGATGCCACAAATTATGTTTGAAGATTTTATACCATATTTGCAAATATGTTCATATTTGAGCTTACTGTAAGTTTTATTTGTGAAAATGCTGCCTTGTTAGTCTGCTCTGGCTGTTTTAAGATTGAGTCATACAAAAACAAAAATAACAACAGGCTTACAAATTCTTTCAGACATCGAAACTAAACAAATAAATATGCACTTGTTTTGTAATTAATTTACTGATCATTATAAATAAAATCAAAGTTAGAACGTGAAGAGAGTTTTCAGTTTGAGTTATTAATTTCTAATATTATGCTTTAGACTCAAGCTAGCAGCATGGGCCATGTGAAGTTCAGCTGCCTGTAGTCATGAAGGTTAATTACACACTACATGCATAGCATTTGTAACATTAAAGTGAAAAAACTAGGAACCCTTTTTTATTTTTTGGTATGTATTGAAAATAAGGCTATGAGTGATAAAAGTATAGTTTGTTCAATGGATTGCATTGTTGTTCAGCTGAATTTTTTTTTTTTTTTTTTTTTTTAAAGGCAATAAAATGTATATACTGTTGAAGGTCAATTTAATTTAGAATGGATTAGAATGGGATGAGATACATCACTCATAAACTGGGAGCTGCTAATGAGAAGAGATTGTAAAAACAGACATTTCTTTATTTTAGTGGAAAGTGAGAGGCCTCCGTCCACACTGCCATTAAAGGGGTCATATGAAATTGCTAAAAAATATTTTTTTTGTGTTTATTTGGTGTAATGAAATGTGTTTATGTGGTTTAAGTTTAAAAAACACATTGGTTCCACATACTGTACATTTTCTATTTCTCCTCTATGCCCCGCCTTTCTGAAATGGGTAGATTTTTACAAAGCTCATCGTTCTGAAAAGCAAAGCAAAGTGTGTTGTGATTGGCCGAATGCCTTAAGCATGTGATTGAAATGTTACACCCCTTAACACACTGTGATGGCGTATCCCGGTGCAACGAGGCAAAAACAATAAAACCCATTATAAACAAGGTATATGCTGCATTCAGTGGGGACAAAATTGTGGTTATAATGATATATATTATGGTTATTATGATTTATACAGCCTTTTTTATGTGTTGCATTGCGCCATGTAAACATAAAACCATTTCTGCTTTTGTGATCAGAGAAACGACAAACAACAAGCACTACTCTACACTGTTCAGAACTCACATCTAAATCATCAGTGGAAAATTCTTTAAATATGAAAACCGACTTACAGACTGTGAGTCAGAACAGCCAGCATTGTAGTCTTTTCTCCTAAGATCAGGAAACAGTCCTCCATAAATTAATATTTGGTTTGAACTGTTCTGGAACAGTGTTGTAAATACAACTTAAACACCTCTGATTTCTAGTTGTGTCCTCTTTTGAAAGGCAAAACAATGTAGTTTAGCTTTCGCAACTAAACGCAGGGTCTCAACAACGTGGTGGCAGCAACAATACTACAGCGAGAATAAAAGTCATTTTTTCTTTCTTTGCATGAACATTTTGGCGGTGTAATGCTAATTTCCCCACACAGTGAGGTAGAAGTGGGGGCGTACTTGAGGCATTTTAGGGGGGTGTGGACGAGTCTTAACTTTTAAAAAGAACATCTGTTTGGGTTTGAGACTTTAGTCTTTGCAACTTTAGGGATCTCATCTATACACAAACAGCTTGTAAGACTCCAAAGAGAAAGGAAAATTTGAAATTGGATCATATGAACCCTGTAATGCTATCAGCTCCAGAAAACGATAAAATGTACCATAAGCATCAAGACTTTAAATAAAGAGAATCTGAAGTGATTAAATGATTACTGGCAGAATCTGTACGCTTCTTCTGATCTGCCAGTTGAAATTACGAAACAAACCTGCAAACTCTCATTCAAGGTGGACATGTAACGTCATATAAGGTGAAAAGGGTAAAGCATACTTAATTGGCTCTTGCGCATATGGTCTATGTGCGAATTATTTAGAAACTATAATGAGAAACTTAAAGAGAGTTACTGTGAATAAAATATGCTGAAAGATACAGATATATATACATAATATGCTCTAATCACGAAACAAGAATAGCTGCTATACGTGCATTTTTGGTCTGCAATACTTAATCTGAATATTTTATTGATATATGATATCCATGAACCATGACTTTGCACTGGTTAATAATTATACTTGAGAGTATATGTAGAGGGGTAAAATCTTTAAAAACTTGGATGCCTGCTGAGTAATTTGCTCAAGAGTGGAACTACATTAGTCGTGCTCTTGAGATAACTAAAGAGCACGACTAATTTTTGAAATTTTTCTAGAATCAGATGCTGGCTTGTTGAATGTTGTTTTTTGCGTAAACACCACGTGGAAAAGAAAGGTATTAGAAAGTTGTGAATATAAAAACATATCTTGACGCTATTTTGCGGTACACAGTCATTTGAGATTGACATTCAATGCTAATTACAACCTTAAATTCAAAACCGAGTTAAAATATGAATTATTTTATCATGTCACTGGAGATTCAGTAGTTAACCCACATGTACCATCTGCTTTTAGCGACACTATTTTACCTGGAAGCTTCAGTGAATTGTACCTGCAGGTACATATTTCAGATGTTTGCAGAATCCTATGTGTAGTCACCTTTTCACAACAATGGATTGTGAATTTTTTTTCCCAAGTAGGACATGGAGGAGTTTGTGTAGAGCTCAGGGGATGGGTTTTGTTTTTGTTGCAGGTTTTATGGCGATACGGCGGAGAGAAGCCAGATACTCTTGGTGAAAACACCAGAATCTATAAGTGGATCCCTCAGAATGATTTATTGGGTCTGTTTTGTCATTTATGATTATATATAGTTATTACATTTTCTATTTTATTTTTTACTTTTTTTTATATATATATAACTGTCACAATGTTTCCTTGTTTAATTATCCATTACCTCCTAATCAGGTCACTCTAAAACCAGAGCATTCATCATGGATGCTAGGGCACTAACAGCTTATATGAGGCCATATATCATGGAGTTCCAATGGTCAGGATCCCCTTGTTTGGTGACCAGTCTGATAATTTAGTTCATATGAAGCCAAGGGTGTTGCTGTTGTTATGGACAACATCAAAACCACGGAGCCACAAGACCTAGTGGATGGACTCAATACAATCATTAATAACTCCTCGTATGTCACTCATATCAGATTTACGGTGGTGTCAGTGCTTAACAGGACTCTGGACTTTAGTCTACATATCTTGATTGCTCTTTGTTCTCAATTGCACTGCACAGCATACACTGACATATAACAGTATGTGTCTTCATCTCTTCAGGTATAAGGAGAACGCTATGCGTTTGTCCAGGATTCATGATGACAGACCAGTAACGCCTTTAGATGAGGCTGTGTTCTGGATTGAGTTTGTCATGCGCAATAAAGGCACTAAACACCTGCGTGTCGAGGCCCACAACCTTACCTGGTACCAGTACCACTGTCTGGACGTGTTCACTTTTCTCATCACTATCCTGACTGTAGTCCTCTACGTCTTCTTTAAAATGTGCAAATTCTTCATAATGCGTTGCTGTTTTAGATTAAAGAGGAAAAGCAAAAAAGAGTGATGAAGCTTTTGGAAAACCCTTTTTTGCACTGAACATTATGTCTCTCCACCCACACAATGGGATGTCCATCCTGAGGTCCAGTAGCTGTTCTGTTATTAACCAAAGTCCCTTTAGTGCAAGTCATTTCACTCTGTAAAACACCCCTTGGGCATGTAAGTGCAGCTCCCATCTCTATGAATGGGGAAACATTGAATTCTTTAAAACTATTACGAATAAATGTAATATTTGAAATCACCAATGAAATCTGACAACAAATGTCTCAGCAATGTTGTTTATTTTGCTCAAATCCCGGTAAAAAAAGCTAATTATCAAGGCTAGACCAGCCAATGCACATGCACAATCACTGTAGATCATGGATGTGCCTCATCACCACATCCAACAACTTCAGATGGACTCTTATCTTACAGTAATAAACTACAGTCATTCTTAATCACAAGAAGTCTTCCTTGTTGATGTCACCCTTGCCTTGTTTACTTTTTTGGAATGATCTATATTGTGGAAAGCACTAATACATTTGAATGGAATTTAGTTTATAAATAAAACTTAAATATTTTGCATATTAAAAATGTATTTCGTAGTCGTCGTAGCGTCAACGCGTGGCTGTCCCCAGCGGCCGTTGTAAATCACTGCAACGGGACTTTTATTTTAAAGGCGTACTACGTGATTCAGTAGCTGACTTCACACATCGCCGCAGTGGACCATCAACAAGCTAGCGAGCTCTTCCTGTGATCCTGTCAATTTTCCTTATATGATCGGTTAAAACCCGAGATGATTAGAGAAGGTTTGGTGATCGAGAGATTTGCTGCGTGGTTGATGGTCCTAAAGCGAATTGTAGTTCATTTTAGTGCAGCAGTTAGAACGGGTAATTCATTCACACAAGTTTAGTTAAAATCCGGTTTACTTTTTAAACTGTAACGTCGCGTTAGTATTTTGTAAAAGGCTAAGATTAAAGCTAAATTATGTTGTATTTAACATAAAGTCTTTAACGCTTCGGAAAAGTCTCTAGTTTCATAATAAGAGTGTTGTGGTCAATGATGACGTCACAGATCTGCGCATTCTGACTGATGTGCGAAGCTGCGTGAAACTGAGACCACGATTATGCACTCGCTTGCTGAAGTGAACACTTTTACAATATATGGCAAACGATTGAACTAATCTACTTAAAATTTGCGTGCTGGTCAAAGTACTGAATACTGCAAAAACATAAGTGACCCTGAACCACAAAACCAGTGGGTAAGGGTCCATTTTTATTTTATTTGGGATTTCTACATCACATGAAAGCCGAATAAATAAGCTTTCAGTTGATTAATGGTTTGTTGGGATAGCTCAGTATTTGGTACAACTATTTGAATATCTGGAATCCGAGGGTGCCAAAAAATTCTAAATATTGAGAAAATCGCCTTTAAAGTCGGTAAATCCAAATTAAGTTCTTAGCTATGCATATTACTAATCAAAAAATAAGTTATGATATATTTACGGTAGGGAATTTACAATATATCTTAATGGAACATGTTCTTTACTCTAAGGAACACTTCGCTTTGTTTTTTAACTAGGCTCATTGTCCAACTCTCGAGTTAAACAGTTGAGTTTTAACGTACCGTTTTTTAATTCATTCAGCCGATTTCCGGGTCTGGCGGCAGCACTTTCAGCTTAGCATTGAATCTTATTAGACCGTTACCATCTCGCTCAAAATGACCAAAGAGTTTCTATATTCTTCCTAATTTAAAATTTGACTTTACAGTAGTTACATCGTGTACTAAGACTGACGGAAAATCAAAAGTTGCGATTTTCTAGGCTGATATGACTCTCATTCTGGCGTAATAATGAAGGAATTTTGCTTCGTTATTATGTCAGAATTCTCTTACATTAATTTTGCTTATTCATTTTTTTTTTCTAATGAATAATAAAAGAGTGAGAGAGAGAAAATATTGTGAGCCAAAACAAAAAAGACAGTCTAAACCCAAACCATGATTATGGTTTATTGGTCAAAATTTGACAAAAGAAAATATGACAAAAATATGTTTTAAGACCTTGGTGTTTTGATTTTGTTCTCCACTGCAGGGGACAACTGGTGAGAAGCTCTTCAAAGGAAAGCTGAGTGGGCAAAAAATTGAAAATGTGTCTTATTAAAAGAGATTCAGGCTCCACCAAAATGCGGCAGCATTGTTCATTTCTTGGAGAAGCTAAATATATATTCACAGAATAAGGACATTTATTTATAGACTAAATGAAGTCATTCATTTCAATCAGAACACATTCAACATATTCACTAATTATGCAACCAATTTAGATTTTGAACACAAATGGCAGTTTGAAACATTTATGATCACTTATGATTTTGGTGGAGGGTGAATAAGCCAAAACGTTTCCAAAATCTCTCAAAACACTGAACCAGCCACTCAGCCCCTTTAACTGGAAATGTGTTTGCTCAGTAACACAGATGAAGGATTTGGTTTTGTTTCCAAGCATCATACATCAATAATCGCAGATATACAGCAGGTTACAGAACTCGACTCGCCAGGTCTTTATCAGTCAGCATTTTCTTCCAGTCCTTAATTGATGAAATATTTCAAACTATAGGTCTATATATAAAAACAGCACAAATTTCCACCCTCACATCGTTGTCATAAGTTTTATCAGACTTTTTTCTCTTTCAATTGGAAACTGAATTTGGTCTGATGTCCCGGTGCAATCTTTCTAGTGTCATTATTAAGAGTTTATGGAAACATACAAAATAAAATACTGTGGAAAATAGGGTAATGGTACAAAAAAAAAAAAAGTACATTCCAGCAGTTATCTTAAAAAGCACATTCATATTAGCAGATGCTTTGGAATGATTTTAGTTTTGCAAAACGCTTAGCTCGTTTTTTTCCATCGTTAACAATATATTTGTTCTTTTAGTCCTTTTTGTATCTATCAATTAGCCATGTACAGCTTTCAGAACAATAAATAAGACAGACATTTCTGATTGGTCCTTGAGGAAAAAAAAATATGGAAAGCTAACACCTTTTCTTGATGTTAAGTTTGTTTTCAGTCACTGAAATACCCTTTGGACTGCAGAAATTGAGCCCTGAGCCCACATATACACAAACACACCTTCCCACGAGGAGAATTAACACTAGAGATCAGTGAAAACATGAGGAAACTGAAGTGAAAGGGATGAAAAGCCTTCACGTCATAGAGCACAGTAGACAAAAACCTTTAGCCCCTGCTTTAGCTTCATATGAACGTGATGGAGCCTCACACACACAAACACACACACACACACACAAACACACACACACACACACACACACACACGATTCAAGTGATCATTTACATCAGTAAGTGACAAGCCACACTGATTGAGAAACAAAAAGTGAAGACAATAGTGTGATGCATAGAATGACATGGAAAAGTTCAGTGATAATCGTTTCGCCTTCATCCCAGAAACCATCTGTTTTGGAGCTCTTCTGAAGTGCTAGACACAGACTGTAGTCTCAGGTGTTGGTTTGTGCTCGCTTGGGTTTTAATCATCTACAAATGCCAAAAGGATGCTAGCATGTTCCCCTTTTGAAGGAGGAGAGATCCAGTGGCACAGGTTTCACTCCAGAGTTCAGGAAGAGGTTAGACTGTTCCTCAAGCAGAAAGTCTCTGACTGATCTGTCTCACTGTCAGACTCTCTCAGAGCCGTGTGTCTGTATGGGGCTACTGCTCCTGGCAGACGCTCACGGAGCACGCTCAGAACAGGGCTTTGGCTCCTTGGTTCTCAAACTCGGACCAGGCATCGCTCAGCTCCATGAAGATCATTTTAGCGTACTGCTCGTACGGCTGACCTGTAGCCTGGAAGACCAGAAAAACAGGTTATTACTTTATAGCTCCATATCAGAATTCTTTAGCACCAAATTAAACTCAAAATTAAATCCGATATGACTCGGTTTATTTTCTTAATAATCCATATACATACATATGGATGGATGAATCTTTATATAGATTTTTAGACTTTCATTAATTATGAAGTAGTTTTTTTTTTTTTAACCACAACCCCCACCCCCCCCACATACACATATTTTGTTTGAAAAAAGAAAAAAAACCTCCCCAAAATTCTCATGTTTGAAATGAAAAGAAACAAATAATTAAAATAATAATAATAAAAAGGTACAAATTAATGTCAATAAAAACATAAATAACCAAATACATAAACATAAACACCTAAACTTATAAATGTATCCATACATTCATTAAACTTGATTAATATTAATTCATAATATTATTACTGGCAATAAACAGTTTTGATTAATTAATATATTGTTCACTCTATATATATATATATATATATATATATATATATATATATATATATATATATATATAAAATATATATAAAAAGTAAACATTTTCTTAAATAAAACATCCCCCCAAATGCTCAAGTCTGAAAAGAAAACAAATAATTAAAAAATAATTAAATATTAAACATCAAATAATTAATAGAAACAAAAATGAACAAATAAATACATAATAAACATAATTACACAAATAAGTACATATATATATATATATACAATAAACATTATTTAAATTGATTGGATTGCGTTAGACTGTGGTATTAAATCACTTTCACTTTTTTTCCCCCACTTTCATTATTGATTACAATGATTTTTTTCCACCTGCATAGCCTTGAGTTGTCAGCAAAAATAAATAAAAAATTGAGTGGCCAAGTTTTTACACTTTTAAGAAAAATAATAATTTCTTTTAAAAAATGTGCAATTACAAACTGTAAAACAACACTTAAGGGTCAATTTCCATGTTGACTTTAGAAAATATTGATTTATTGGTTCAAAAACGCTTTATTCAAGTTGTAAATGTGTGAATCTAAATCTTTCAAACCTTGTCTGGGTGCACAACAAGCACAGCCTTCCTGTAGACCCTCTTCACCTGGTCAGGGGTGACCAGATCTGCCATGTTGACGGGTCTCCAGCGGGTCTCTCCCTCCCACAGGACCGTGTGCAGCGTGGAGAGCAGCGCTCTGATGTTCCTCTCCTTCCCCTCGATCCAATCTAAGATCTAGCACAGGAACCTTCATCATCATCCAGCCCAAAACACATTTACATGCACATAAGTTCTGCTAACCAGTCGTACCTGAAGTTTGAGAGGGTCCATGTCTTTAGACAGCTCCTGCTTCCTCATCTCAGCAATAGTTCTGGGCATCTTCTTGTCAGGTTTGGAGCCAAATCCCTGTGTTGATAACAGATCCTCAAAGTCATCCTGTTTCACCTTGGGCTTTGGACCTAAAGGACACAAAATAAAAAAACAATATAGCACAAATTAAAACACATTTATGACTGAGATGTGTTAAAGGGATAGTTCACCCAAAAATTAAAATTCTGTCACCATTCACTCCCCTCTTAAACTGATCCAAACCTGTATGAGTTTGTTTTTTCTCTTAAACATAAAATATATTTAGCAGAGTATTGTTGAAGTGCCCCTATTATGGATGTAGTGTGTAACACAGCTCTAAGTGAATGAAAACATCTGAGAGTGCACTGTGTATAAAGTTATTGTCTCTTAAAAGAAAGAGTTGATTATGAATCATTGAAACGAGTCAGTTTTAAAACGAATCCCTTTCATGTTGACATCAACATGAAACATTAGCATATTACCCGCTCACTTGTTGCACAGACCTGGGACAACTTGGGCTGAATGAAAATGCCAATTCATTTTTTGCCATTCTGAACCCAATCACACCAATCCCCACAGATTAGCGTGAAACATAGGAGGGGTTAAAAAAACATGAATCGTTGAGTAAATCATTTGGAAGTTGTTGAACAAATGAGGTATACATAAATGCATATTATAAGACAATGAAAGTTTTTTGACATTGCATGCATGTCAACCTGTTGTTGGGGACTCCCAAAACCAAAATATGAACATTTCATAACCCAGGATAGGTCATGTGAACTAAACGGTTGACGGTAGCCATCGACTTTCATAGTATGGAAAAATACTGTGTGAATACTAGGGTTATAATACTACCATCAACTCTTTGGTTACCAACAATCTTCATATTATCTCCTTTTGTGTTCAACAGAAGCTCATACAGGTTTGGAACAACTTTAATGAATGAGAAATACACCAGACAGTCCAGGATCATTATTTCATCCATAAGAGGCTGACTTAATCTTGATCAGAAATATACTATTTTAAAGCTTTAATACTGACAATCAGATATCTGAAACCAAAATAATAACTACAAGCACATAGCAACAAATTTAAGATTACATCTATATTTGATTTGTTTTTAGAAGTGATCTTATTTTTGGATCATTAGTCATCTAAGCTCCGAAAATACTGCAGGTGTCATAAGGCTAGATGCTAGATAACAAGAGATGGGATTTATGGGGTGAAAAGTGTGAAAGGCCAATCATAGCGCAATGGAGGCAGTGACTCCTTTCACATCATATTAAATGTTTTTTACTACTTTACTGGAACATGTATAGATAGTTGCTTTTTTAATGCATATTCGTTCTGAAACTGGTAAAAGCATACCGAAGCCTGGCCCACGGATCCCCCTCTCTTCTCGTCCACCAATCACACTGAAAGTAGGATTGTAGTTTGGTTTAGCCGGTTGGGAAGCAGGTTTGGAGGGCTGGGTTTGCGGTCTAGGCGCTGAGTTTGGAGGCATCCAGGGTTTACTGGGGCCAGAGGAGGGCCGAGGAGTCTGCCACTGCTGACCTGAGTTCTTAGGGATTCCTGCAGACGACGCCGCTTTCAAACCTGAGCCAGAGAAAGCAGCACTGGACGAACCTAAACACAAATCAGGGTTAGAGTGTTTTGCTATATGTGCGATATATGAGAAAGCAGATTTTACACAGTAAAACATACCAGGTAGTGTTGAGGCCAGATTGCCCAGGTCTGCGAAGGGGTCAAAGCTTTGAGATTTGGCCTTGGAGAAAGATGAGACTCCTGAGGCTGCACAAACACAAAATCGATGGGTTAAATGCTTTAAAGGCTGCCGCAACTGGTTTATGAGCACTCTAATGATTAAACTGAAATCTGATTTGCTAGTAAACTTAGGAAGTGTTTGACTAGCATTTTACAATTGTGTATCAGTTGGTAACATTAGGGAACAACATTTCTTAACAAGAACTAACAATAAACAAAGGATCTTTTAATCTTAGCCTCAATCTATCAATTTTAAAATAGAAACAATTTTTTTTTTTTTTTTTTTTACAAAAAATACAATTTTTTATAATGAGAGTACATTGAAAGCTTTAAAAAAACAAACCAACAACAACAACAAAAAAAATTACTGCGTTTTTTTCCTGACAGATGCAGTGGTACATTTTCGGCCAATTCCTATATATATATATATATATATATATATATATATATATATATGTTGTTTTGAAACAATACTGTATAGCAGTATCAGCATCTGCAAAATATGTTTATCATATCGGCACATTTGATATTGTGCATCCCAAGTTATATGCTTTTAATTCACTATTTACATTTGACTATTAAGTTGCTATTTACTATTATATAGCATAATTTACTATTATTACTTAAGAAGTATCTGCAAAAAAAAGTGCCACCTTAATTTCTAGTTAATATAATATATATATATAATATGGATATATATATGGACCTTATTATAAAGTATTACCAATTTAAGCAAGTGTCTGTTTAGACTGATTTAAGTTGTGGTTATCTGAATGAGTGATTGATTACCGCTCATAGTGGGTTTGCTGGCAGCAGTGCTCATATTAATAGTCGTGCTGGTTCCTCCTGTGCTCCAGTTTTCCCAGCCTCCTAACAGATCAGGCTGACTCGCTGACGATGTCATCTTAGGAGTCTCGCTTGCTAACTTATCTGACAAAACATTTCAAACACATATTTCAGAGGTAAACTAATGTTTTCTTATCTTTAAAATAATAATAATGACATAAATTGACAATACATTAACTAACTGAAAAAAATGTGTGTCTTTTTAAATACTAAGACAATAAACAACTATACTGAATAACATGTTGTAGTATTCCAATGTTTTGAACTGAAGTATATGGGAGCAGAACTCACTGAGGTTGAAGAGGCTGGAGTTGGATGCAGGAGCTGGAGCTTTGAAGCCACTACTCGCACCGTCTGACCCCAGGAGGTCACCAAACAGATCGGAGCCTGAAGACGCTGACCCCACACCGAAGGGGTCAAAGAAGTCTACAGAAAGAAGAATCAGTGCAATTTAGACTGACTGAAAACAGATTCATAAAATATTCAATTCAATTAATTAATTAGAACACTGGGGAAACGTCAAAGAACATGTCCGGGTGATATTTTCATAAAAATTTCCAAAGAAAAACTAAAACATGATATTTATTTAAATTATATTTGCATTATTTGGTCTGTCCTCATTACTGTGATGCATCTTGTATCTGTATTTTCATTATTCTTCTTTCTGGTGACTAATATCTTTAATAAAATAATGAACAATCCAATAGCGGTATTTTCTATTTTAATTTGTATCATTACCTCCTTTTTGCTTCAGTTATTTATTGTTACTTTGTTTTTATTGTTGTAAGCTGTTGCTTTATATATATATATATATATATATATATATATATATATATATATATATAAATTAGCATAATAAAAATATTGTGCATAAATAATGTTACGATATATATACAATTTGAGAGGAAAATGAATTGTAGCATTAAAACTAATTGTTCCTAAACAGTCCTTCTGTAACCAAAATAATAATGTCTTTAGACTTTTTTAATTTTTTCTATATAGTACACATATATATTTATTCATGTGTTGTTGTCATTTTATTTAAAGCAAACTGCCGTACATTGTTTATACAAAGATGGTCCAACTTTAACATTGGGTCAAATACATAGTTTAAGGTAAATAATGCCTTCCAGGTGTCAAACCTGCAACCATTTCATTCCCAGTTTATTGGTACTCAACAGTACATTTAAGCATTCACATACACAATCTCTTACCTTTATTAGTGGTTGATGCCGGTCGGCTGGATGTGTTGGAGAAGAAGAGATCTTCTCCTGTACTTTCTCCCATGAGGTGCTCTGCATTAGCTGAAGGCACAGCGTCGGGTGGAGGGGCGAACAGGTCGTTCAGTAAATCACTGTTACTGACAGCACTTTTTAAACCCGTCTCATTAACAATGCCTGGCTGAGTGTTGGAGGCTGGAGGACTGGGGTCAGAGTTCAGGCCGAGTAGGTCCTCTGTGTCGGGCTGAGGGTCAGGTGGTGTGGTTGTGAAGTCAGCCCCGAAGAGTGGTTCACTATTGTCACGTGACAGAGTCCCATCGATGGGGGCGGAGTAAGACACTGATTCCTCCTCCGAGCAGCCACTCAAATCATCCTGGTCCTCCAACTGGCTGTCAGAACAATCGAACTGCCGAATGCCATCTGTAAATACACAATAATGCAGGACTGATAATTTAAGTGCATGAAATATTATAAAAGATAAAGAAATAAGTGCTTTGGTTGGGCGAAAAGATGATGCTCTGCATTTTAACATCGCACATTAAAAATGAAGTGTTTAACTTTTCGTAGAGACAAGTTATGGTAACACTTTTTTTAGAATAAGGTTGTTAAAGGCATCAAAAATGCATCGATTCACCCCCCGGAGCCATGTGAGGCACATTTTATTATGGATCCACATGCTTTATTTGACTACTATTTTTTGACTACCTACTCCCATTCCAATGCTTGGAAGAGCAAGGATAATTTGTGATATAACTCCAATTGGATTGGTCTGAAAGAATAAAGTCATATGCTTTGAGGGGGAGTAAAACACAATTTTCATTTTGGGGTGAACTAACCCATTAATATTAATTAACTGCACTTGTTAACATCAACAAACAATGAAAAGTGTTTCTAAAGCATTTATTTTAATGTTCATTTCAATATTCACTTATACATTTTTAAATAAAAAGTTGAATGTTTATAATATTCATTGTTTTTTTAACGAACAATTGACTGTTGTACTATACACTTTCAATAACTGATGTTAACAAATATTAATGAATACTGTTTTTCTGTATGTATTTCTCAGTGTTAAGGATTGTTAATGTGTTAACAACCCAACTTACACTTGGCAGGGAAACTGTCAAAGAGTGTATGAATTTTTTGCTGTCATTCATATAAAAAAAAAAAAAAAGTTCTAAATGTGCTGTATACCTTCCCAGTCAAGCGTCTGGAAGAAGTTGTTGGCGTTGGTGTCAGTGCTTTGAGGAGAAGGGGAATCTGGGTCGGTGTGTGGCTCTTCAGGTGAACGCTCTGGCTGGGCCGGTTCAGAGCTGTAACAGGCTGTGGAACCAGGCTGACGTGGAAGCTCTGGTTTACCTGATCAGCCAGAAAGATTAAGAACAAAACAGCTGAAACTCATAGAAAATGTGTAGTATCATAATGAAGTTATGAAAGACAGGGTAGTATTTGAAACTTGTACAGATAAAACTTATACCATATGTGACCCTGGACACAAAACCTAAGTCTTAAGTGTAAATTTTTTGAAATTGAGATGAAATAAATAAGCTTTCCATTGATGTATTAGGGTCAGACAATATTTGACCAAAATAATCGAAAGATTGATAAAATCACCTTTAAAGGTGTTCCAAATGAATTCTTAGCCATGCATATTACTAATAAAAAATTGAGTTGTGATATATTTATGGTAAGAAATTTATAAAATATCTTCATGTAACATCATCTTTAATTAAAACCAAAAAAAATTTTGGGCATAAAATAAAAATCAACAATTCTAACACATACAATGTTTTATTGGTTATTGCTAAAAATATACCCCAGCGACTTAAGACTAGTTTGTGATCCAGGGTCACATATGTCCATGCAGAACAAACCTATGCAATCTCAAAATAATGAATCGCTTTTACTTAATTAAACAATTCAAAAAAATCAAATGCGATTTTCATGCGTATCTCATCAGTAAAGGCGCTCCTGTGATTATAAGCACATCTCCAGCACGTGTGTTCAGATCAGGGTTGCCAGGTTTTCAAAACAAATCCTGCCCACTTGCTTCTCAAAACTAGTCCAAAACTAGCCCAATCACGTTTCCAGGAGGTTCCCTGATAAAAATTGCGTCCCAGGGTTAAAATACACGTTTTTTGGCAGGGTTGCCTTGGTAAAACTCGCATTTTAGGGGCTTAATATCACATTACTTGTATTGGGGTCGCTTCGACCTGCAGACATGAAAAACAACCGCAGACTTGGCAACACTGGTTCAGGTGGAGTGGCCTTTACTACACAGAGCCGTAGTCTACCAACAACGATCACAAAATCGTTTTCAAAATCGACAAAGAATCGCCTCTGATTTTGAAATTGATTTTGTGTGGATTTTCTGTGAACTACGGCTGTGTAGTAAAGGCCAAACAGTGTTGCAAGGTCTGTGGTTGTTTTTCATGTCCGCGGGGTCGAAGCGACCCCAATACAAATAACGTGATATTTAGCCCCTAAAATGCTAATTTTACCAAGAGAACCCCGCCAAAAATGTGTATTTTATCACCTGGAACGAAACGCGATTGGGCTAGTTTTGAGAAGTAATTGGGCACGTGCTGGAGATATACTACAAATCACAGGAGAGCCTTTACTGACAAGATGCGCATGAAAATCGCATTCGATTTTTTGCACAGCCCTAATATATACATATGAATTTAAATTCATATATGCACTAATATATCATTGCATACAAAATAAAGGTTGATTTATATTGGATTTTGCAGATATATAATAATAAATAATATATTTAAAGAAAGGCACTATACTATACTAGGGGGGAAAAAGGTGAGAACACTGCGCAGATCAGGGCATGCTCCACACGGAATTTCTTTTACACACGGATATTTGCTTTACATGCTCATTTGTAGTTACTTAAAAGTTTTTTATTTTTTATTTTTTTTAGAGGTGGGCATAGATTAATTTTTTTAATCTAGATTAATCTCACTGTGATCTTGAAATTAATCTAGATTAATCTAGATTAAAATGGATAATTCAAATTCTGCCGAAGGCATTCAGAATATGTGTGTTACCCAAATAAAATTGACAAACAGTAAGTCTTTGAGAAGGGGTTTATCAAGCTAGGTGGTGCATTAGAAAAGGGGCTCATCTCCTGTTTCCAAAATGCATCACAAAGTGCTTGAAAAAGCTGAAAACTAATTCCACATTGCACAAGGTGCAAACAACATTACTTCTGGCTGTTTCACACCAATGTTTAAGTTTTTTCTTTTCAAGTTTGTAGGTGTCAAGGTACAGAAACCAAATAATAGCACTGGATAGTCTTCAATGTAAAAATGAAATATACAATTAAACCTACATTTATTCAGACACCTTCAACATTTCTCACATTATTACAGTTTTGCTATATATATCAAAAATTATATCTGGTTTCTTAATAATTTTTGGTTTGACTGTTAAAACTACAAAGAAATTCAGTCAAGAGCAGTGAGTGATTTTCATTTTCATTTTCTTGGATTAACATTACAGCAGCCAGTAGCTAAATTAGGCGCGGCCCCTTTAAGAGGCCATGAACGCATCCAATATAATACACATCCCATTTTTTTCCTCAACTGTTTACTTCCACTTAAGAAATAACTGTTTTTTCCAGCATAATTTCCAAGGTGGATATTTTGACATATTTTGTATGTATTTGTCGGCACAAGAGCAAAAATAAGCAAATACGATGTTCTAGTTTTTTGAGACGCCTTTCTCTGCGCGAGCCCTGAACAACAGAATACCGCAAGTACTGAATTGGGCTCTTTCACATCTTTTTGTTTGTTCAAACTGCGATTTGCATTTGTTCGTTCAGGTGCAGGAGGAACTTCGAGGTGAACTTCGCAGAAGAGAGCTCGGTTCAGTGTCGCTGTCCGTGATACACAGCTCTCTCTCTCTCGTGCGCACCTAACGGCACGCGCTACTCTGTTCAGCTTTACCGCCTCTTGTGTTTGGATGCTTTAATGTTTAAATCGACAAGCGGTATGGCTTAACAACACGTGAGAAAGATAAGCTTTCATGACGATGCGCAGCAGTGGCCCGTCAACTGTCCTGAGCATCTTTTTAGTATGGCCTCAGCCAGTCGATTATATAAAATATCATGGTGAAAGTCATCATAGCTTGCTTAGAATAGACCCAGCTCCCAACCCAACTTTGAGAATAGATTAACGGCGATATTTTTTCTATCGCCCGATAAGAGTCTCGCGTTAACAGCGATAACGGCCCACCACTATATATTTTTTATTACCTTATATGTCCAAAACTGTACTTTATCACCAAAAAACAAAAAAAAACATTTACATCTTGTTGCAACATTATAAAACAATTACTGTAAGACTGAACATATTTGGTCAAAATCCCATGTTACAAAAGATAAAACTAGCAGATCTGCCCAGAGGATAATCATGCTTACTTTTCCAATACAAATAAGACCAATCTATTTTTTATATTAAAATGTTAGGGCCAGTCTTGACAAAAAATTAAAATTACGACTAACTTTTTAAGACTAGTTTAAACAGTTTATGCAACCATCCCCAGTTCTTTATTTACCCTTGTAAGATCACAAGTACCTTTGCAAGAGTTTGCAGCTATGTATACAGATTATTGTGCCAAAAATAGTAAAAATCTATATCCTGAATATGTTAAATAATGTTCTTAGTCTTTACTTCCTTTGACAGGAAAGAATTAAATGCTAGATACAGTTTACTTGTTTAACCAAATACCAATAATTTACAGAATAAAAACAATAATGTGTTACTTTTAATTAGAAACAAGTCTAAAATGGACAAGGGCTCTTATTTTGAAATGTCTATGCTTTACTACTTTTTCTAGCTGCTCATTAAAAAAAAAAAAAAAAAAAAAAAAAAAACTCTTACAGCTATCCACAAAATATTACAATATGAACACCACTAAGTAAACACTGTCATAATTCACCAACAGTGGATCATAAGCAGTCGCTTGCCATAAATGCCCAGTGATCATCACAAGTTTGATAACTACATTACTCTCAAAACTCACCAAATTTTGTCAGGATCTCTTGCTGTTCATCTCTGTTGGAGAAAAGGATCTTGGGATTGAGTCCTTTAGTGGCGAAGTTTTCCCAAGGCGGAGTCTTGTTGCTAGGGCGATCCTGAGGCTCCACCTCCACATTTACATGCACCTGGAAGAGGTCGGGGTATTTCTCCTGGATGTCGCAAGCATCGAGATCATACCTGCAAATACACACAGCACCATCATTTTAAAAGAGCATTATATTTTGATTCACAACAGAAACTGATGTGAGATCATTGAAAAGTAATGTGAAACTTACTTGGCAAATTTGACGGTGGAGGCATTTCTGGGCACAAACCCAGTATGGAACTGGATCTGAAACATCTTCATGGAAGCCATCTACAAAAACCACAACACAGCATGTTGGCAATGACTGAAACAATGAGTGGAAATGGTCAAGTTTCGAAAACTTCTAGTGTGAAGTAGGGTTGGGCAATTTGTCTACCAAATTGCGGTGTAGGGTTGGGTGATTTGTCTACCAAATTGCGGTGTAAGGACTGCTGTGGAGCAGATTCCATTTAATTAAAACATTAAATGCATTAAAAATAGGCATTTTTGGTGTAGCCTATTTAATATACCGTATTTTTCGGACTATAAGACGCACCTGAGTATAAGTCGCATCAGTCCAAAAATACCTCATGATGAGGAAAAAAACATATACAAGTCGCACTGGACTATAAGTCGCATTTATTTAGAACCAAGAGAGGGCGCTCCTTGTTCTCAGTGTAGACTACAGGAGCACTGAGCAGCATAGAGCGCCCTCTCATGGCTGTAGACGGTAATGTTTTCTATTGGTTCAGGTGTCTTAGTTCATTTCTCTTGGTTCATGTCAAATTAATTTTGATAAATAAGTCGCACCTGACTATAAGTCGCAGGACCAGCCAAACTATGAAAAAAAGTGCGACTTATAGTCTGGAAAATACGGTAAGTTAATTTAAATAATTAGAATTATTATTATTTGTTTTAATTATTTGTTTAATTTGTGTAGAAGATCAATTAGTCTATAATGCTTTTAGCGTTTTTTTGCGCAATAAAATCTTTACTGTTTAAATTGTGTTCATTTAAAGCGATACTCCACCCCAAAATGGTAATTTTGTCATTAATCACTTACCCCCATGTTGTTCCAAACCCGTAAAAGCTTTGTTTGTCTTCGGAACAAAATGTAAAATATTTTGGATGAAAACCGGGAGTCTTATGACTGTCCCATAAATTTCCAAGTAACTTACACTGTCAAGGTATAGAAAAGTATGAACAATACTACGTTATTATGACCTAATCAGAAAAAGAATATGAATTATGTTAAGTATAAATAATATATAAATGTAAAAATAATAAAAAATGTAATTATTATTAAAATTATTCATAATGAATTATACAAAAAAAAAAAAAAATCATGCAATATATAATTCAACTTAACATAAATTATAACATTCCAACTGTGCTATATAAAAGACATTGTTGCCATTTATATCATAATAATGCAATTCCTAAAAAATCTCATTTTCTTTGCATTTGTTAATTTCTGCTTATTAAAATGTACTGGGACAGTATTCATAAATATCAGTCATTGTGGGCCTTACTTTGGCCTGCAGACGTCCCCCCAGTGTAGAGCGAGCGTGATAAATCACTATCAGCACGTCTCCCTGCACAGTAATATTCAGGGGAATCTCCGCTCGCCCGTCCTCCGTCTTAAAATCCCTGCAGAAATGCCAAAGGTAATTAAGAGATACAGACACTGTGTACATTCTCACTTTCAATAATATCTATTAGCAAAGTTGTCTTACTTCATTCGGTCATATTCCTGTGAAGTGGTTGCGATGCGCTCGTCACCGACGTAAACCTCACAGAACGGCCGACAGCCATTTCTCTGCTTATTAAAGAGCGGTACGGGAGTCATGACGACGGAGTGGATGGTTATAGGCTTGCTGTGGGGAATTATGGGCTCTTCTGCCATAATATCACACATGTACTCAATATACCTACAAACAACAACAGTCATCGCTTAACGCAATTCATCAACATACACCTACAGCTAAACTACATATTTTGACCTTGAGCTGAACCCAAATTTACAAGGCTACATCCAAGACTTTTGTATCTTCACCATGGCAAAATTAACAAAACTGTTGGACATATGTAGCTCAGGAACAGAATGTGTAGTTGCTTTGACTAAGATATTAGTCAAGGCTTTTTTACAAAAAAACTGTGATTAAACTGTGACCCTCCTCTCTGACACTTTCTTTAAAACAGGCTGGTACTTTTCTATATGCAAAAGATAATATTTTAAAGGGGGGTGAATGCTATTTCATGCATACTGAGTTTTTTACACTGTTAAAGAGTTGGATTCCCATGCTAAACACGGACAAAGTTTCAAACATTAATTTGTACATTACAATACTCCTCCCGGTTTGTCACAAGTTTCGGAAAGTTTTTTTCGAGTATGGCTCTGTGTGACGTTAGATGGAGCGGAATTTCCTTATATGGGTCCTAGGGCACTTCTCCCGGAAGAGCGCGCGCTCCCGTATAGCAAAGCACTGAGAGCACAGACATTCACTGATCAGAGCGAGAGCGTCGCGAAATGTCACAGAAGTGTGTTTTTGGTTGCCAGGGCAAGACAACCCTGCACAGATTACCAAAAAAAAAACAGCATTAAGGGACCAGTGGATGGAGTTTATTTTTACAGAGCATCAACAGAGTTGTGCAAGTGTTTTTGTTTGTTCCCTGCATTTCGAAGATGCTTGTTTTACAAACAAGGCTCAGTTTGACGCCGGGTTTGCACATCGTTTATTTCTTAAGGATAATGCAGTCCCAACGAAAAAGGGTCACGATCGTGTGTTGGAACCGCAGGTGGTGAGTAAAACTGCTTCAAATATCTCTGTGTTGTTAACTTAGCTATCGGCGCGTAAGCACATCAAGTAAACAACATGTGATGTTGTCATCAAACTGCACTTTCCACATGTACAGCTTAAAAAAAAAAAAAAAAGACGACATAAAGTGGAACTTAGTCATTTTCCAAAACCGCTAAGCAAATATATACAGTTTTAGTACATACCACATAGAGACGTCATTTGCTGATGCTGCTCTTGTTAAATTTCAGCCTCTGGATCTGTGTCACAGCTTCCAGACGCTCTCAACGCAAAAGCTTACTCACGCTCGTGATTCTATAGCTCCGCCCACACGTCACGCCTCCAGCCTGTCGTGTTTTTCCGGGAAAAGTCGGTACAGACTATCTTTCTCTTATGAATATAATAAAACTAAAGACTTTTTGGAGTTATGAAGGATGCAGTACTACTCTATAGGTACTCAAGATTAACAGGATTTTGAGTGAAAACGAGCATTTCACCCCCCCTTTAAAATATTTCAATTAGTGCTGTCAAACAATCAATCATGATTAATCACTTTCAAAATAAAAGTTTTTGTTTACATAATATATGTATGTGTAGTGTGCATATTTATTATGTTTATATAAACACGCACACATTCAGTATATATTTTGGAAACATACATAAAATTTTTCTTAAATATATACATGAATGTGTTTGTATTTATAAATACATACTAAATATACACAGCACACACACACATATATTATGTAAACAAAAACTTTAATTTTGGATGCAATTAATTGTTTGATAGTACTCATTTCAATACACCAGGGTTTGAACAAAGAGCTTTTAAAAAGCAAAAGTGGAGTTTTACAACATGATCATGTGATTGCTAAGAAAGCACCATTAGCAATCTGCAAAATCAGGGTTCATCAAATCCTAGTCTCACAATCAAATGCAAATTGTCGCAAAAAATGGAGAGAACCATCTTTAGTTTGTTCATATTTTTTATTATGGTGACTTAAAATTGCTGGACAAATAAGGTACTATTTGTTAAAGATGCACAATGGTTGTTATTTGATTAGTTTTTTAATTATTTACGTATTTAATTGTAACTATTTATTAATGATCATGATTATTTAAATGTATTTCTCCTGAGTTTGTTGGTATGGTTTAGTTGGGGAGAGACTGAAAGTATGTAACAAGTGTCAAATAGGTTCATTCTTGAAATTACAAATAATTTACAAAAAGATACACAATTGTGGGTTTGCTTTAATTTTAGCAAATCGCAAACTACTGTTCTTATGTTGTTGTTAAAAAGCAATAGAGAAGCGTTTATACTGTAATAGGGATGACTGCTTAGCAAGCACCATTAACATTTAGCACAATCATGGTTCATCATCTAACATCTATGTTCTGGAATGAGACATTTGACCTCATTCTCATGAAGGGAGATCATTACGATCTTTGCCAGGAACCACACATCCTCACAAGTAGATTTCACACATCAGGAGATGTCATACGTGAGATATTTGCACAAATGTGTGCTTGCTGTGTTGCAAAGTTGCCTAAAAAGCACCCTTTAACATTTTAATACTTTTATGAATAACTGAGGTGACTGTTTGGACTTTCATAAAACCTCTATAAAAGACTTTGTTCTATAAAGTATATTTTTGCATGCATTGTTTAAGTTACAAGGTTTACCAACTTTAAATGGTATAAGTTAACATATAATAACTGAGGAAATCCTTTGTATTTTAACATTTATCTTATGAATTTTAGTTAAAAGTTTTAGTCATTTTGTTTCATATTTGTCTTTTTAATTTAATTTTTGTTAAATATGTCTATATATATATTTTTTTTTATCAAGTTTTAGTTTTTAGTTATTTTAGCTCTTCAACTTATTCGAAACAAAAATGAGAAACAGCTTGGCAACTAGCTGAAATAAAATAACAGTGAATGAAATGAAAAAAGTTTTCACATATTTGATATCAAGTAATGAAAATATTTTTGTGGTTTCAGTTTTAGTTAACAATAATAACCGTGGTTATGGTTAAATAAAACTACAACAAATATTTTTGTTAATTGAAATGAAACTATTCTAAAACAAAATGTATATAAGATTAAATTAAAATGGGATTTTTTCCCCCTTGCCAACTAACTGATTTAAATAAGATGAAATTATAGTACTAAAACATAAAAAATGATACTAAAATGACAAAAGCACAAAACAAAATCAGTAAAATTAAAATGCAATGTGAACATATAAATTCCAAACGGCAATGAATTTTTTTGTATACAAATGATAAAGTAACGCTGCCAAGGTTCTGGTGAGCAGCAGAACTCAATGTTCTGTTCAAGGTTATGTCACTTCCTTTACTTTTAGCTGACAAAGTCAGCTCCAGCAACCGCACACATTCACACTTGGTTAGAATCAAAAGAGTCCCATGAGCTTGCGAAGTTCGGCAGAAGCTCTTGGCGAGCCAAAGAACAGTTGTGGCAGGAAGTGACCTCAACACTAAAGAACTGTCACACCTGCGGCTCACTGCTCATGTTCATGCACCTGAGCTTCTGTATTAATCCTCGAGTGTCTATTTCTGTTCTAGAACAACCTGCCCTGACACTGTGGTGTGTGGTACGTCTTAATTCAAAGGAACAAAGTGAGAAAATGACAGGAAGTTGTTACCGTTTGTGTGAGGGCGAGATGCCCGGTGGGCATCGCTTCATACTGAACATGTAAACTGCAGCCTCAGCTGTAGAGAACAGACGACAGAAACAGAGGAACGCACAAACCACCACGGCCGACGCTGCCCGTCCATCCTACAAAAACATGAAGATGACAGGACACACCTAAGACAAATGTTTCTTCAGAATATGCTGAATTAAATTAATGAATGCTATTAAAACTAAGATTATGACTTGTTAACAGAGACCAGAGTGTAATAGTTTGTTTGTGGGCAGTTTATATAGTAACACTGTTGGAAAAGGGTGGTAAATGTGTGTTTACTCACCAGACAATGTACGATGCAGATGTTCCTCTGATCCTGTTTGAGCCACTGGTGCATGTTTTTACATATATTGTACAAGTTGTTCAGTGTGGGAGCTCGTCGAGGCTGCCAACCGCACTCTGATACCTGCACACACACCACACAATTATGAGTTTTATCAAGTAAAGCATGTAGAGCCCTATGAAATATTTTTTCATTGAAATGGTTGATTTTTCTTTTTTTTTTTTTGCATTATACTGGTTACAATAAATGTAAATGTCAAATTAAAAAGCATGTCTAATCAATTGAATTGCCAAAAAATTTATTTATTATTATTATTTTTGACAATACTAGGGCCCAATTAAATGTTAGATTTTTCAGAAATTCTGTTTAGTTTTTTTTTGGATTAATAATTTAATATCAGTTAATTGTCATGAGGTCATCAAATAAAGACAAAGCAGCAACAAATTAACTCATCTTTTAAAATGTAATCAACTGAAACAATTCCCGTTACCGTATTTTCCGGACTATAAGTCACACTTTATTTCATAGTTTGGCTGGTCCTGCGACTTATAGTCAGGTGCGACTTATTTATAAAAATTAATTTGACATGAACCAAGAGAAATGAACCAAGAGAAATGAACCAATAGAAAACATTACCGTCTCCAGCCCTCTTGCGGCTGGAGACGGTAATGTTTTCTCTTGGTTCTTGGTTCTAAATAAATGCGACTTATAGTCTGGTGCGACTTATATATGTTTTTTTTCTCATCATGACGTATTTTTGGACTGATGAGACTTATACTCAGGTGTGACTTATAGTCCGAAAAATACGGTATTTTTTTTTTCTTTAAGTGCTATACAACAAAAGTTTACCAAATTGAGATTAATTGAGATCAAATATTTTATTATTATTTTTTTTTTTTTTTGTCGTGCTATTTCAGTCTTACTTCCAAATGAATATTTTAACCTAAACTAGTTTCTGTTTTTCTATTTTCATATTTTATGCTCATATATTCTGTTCTCATTTTAATTTAAGCTCTGATAATTTTGTAATATGCCTTTATTATTTTACATTTCTATTGAACTTTAGGATTTTAATTTTATTTTAGTGCTTCAAATTAACAATGATTTGTTTTTTCTTTTACGTTTTTTTTTTTTTTTGATAACAATAACAACACTGATTTATGAGATTAGGATAAGCCATCAGTTTAGATCCCTGTAATCTATTAATAATTTGCATTAGAGAAAAGCTATCTGCTTTGCTCTCCACTCTTACCCTGTTGTGAAACCTGGCCGGCCTGTAGGAGCGTTTGGAGAGGTTGTATACTGCATAATGACCCGCGTGTCGAGAATCCAGGAACAGACGCACATCCTCAATGTTATTCTTAATGGCAGATTCAACACCTTCAGCTGGGAAAGACATGACTGCGAAAAAAAATACATATAGACAACTTTATGTTAGTGTTCAGGTCTCCAAAATGAATCTGAAAGCCGTATTGCACAGATGAGTGTACCTGCTACTCTGGAGGTGATGTAGGACAGGTCCAGGTCTCCTTTAGCATAACTGAGACAGAATAGGACACAGATTTAGATGCACGAACACAACAACAATCCAAGCACTAAAAAAACATCTGGATTACAGGCTAAACATCGACATAAAACAGGTAATGGCTTGTATTAAAACTCAACCAGTGAACAAACTTTATAACAACTTTTGCGGAAATCTGGGACTAAAAAGGCAAAGACTTCAAGGAATAGTTCACTCAACAAAGAAACGTTGACTAACTTCTATTCATTCTGATATATATAATATATTTCAAATGTTTGGGGTCGGTAAGATTTCATTTATTGTACTGATTTTATTTGAATTCCGTTTCACTATATTACTGTTTTTACTGTATTGTGATCAAATAAATGCAGCTTTGGTGATCTTAAGAGATCATCGTTTTTAGAAAGCTTGGAATATAGTGAACTATTCCTTCGAAGCACTCAGCAGCGATCACACATGTGGGTTTAGTAGGCAGCCTTTTTAACTTTTAAGAAACTCTACTGATCAGGGTAATGCTGTACTGATGGAAGCAGACTCTGGTTAAGAACAAACAGTGAACAAAGCCGTCAGATGAAGGTGGAGTGAAGTTCACACACCATCTCTGCACATACACACATAACGCAAACATAGACACACAGGCGCTGTCCCATAGTTACCTGGAGCTGAAAGGCGTTGGAGATTTGGGACCGAGAGACGTGATTCAGGAACAAAATGAACAACACAAGACAATGAACAAAACAAACTGAAAGAAAAATGGGCCAACTGAGGAGGAAATAAACATGACAGACTTGTGGAGACGTGAGGGGGTAGTTATTAAACATGATTAATAAATACAAACAGATTATGGAGGGGGAGTGGAGGGGAATTTATGATCTGGTAGATCAGTGTGTGTCATAAACAAAACCCTGATTGAGTTTACCAAGAGATTAATGTCCAGTCACTGCAGTTAGACTCATCAAATTATGATCAAATCAACATGGACTCAGAATTGAAGACATTTACATTTATAAATGTCATTAGTTTTGAGTATGATGTATAAATAGGATATAATAACTAGCACGTACATTGTGCAGGAATAATTGTGCAGCATGAATTGTAATGAGATGGTATCCTGTCATTTATTTACTTTTTTTGGATTTGAGTCAGTGTTGTTATTGGTAAATTTAATAAAAACATATTTAAATTACGTTCTGCTAACATAAAGCTGAAATAAAATAAGAACTAAAATGACAAATTACTAATAACAAAAAACAAACAAATTAAAAGCCAAATAGAAAAAAGAAAAATATATAAACAATGACAAAAAACATAATAAAACTACTAATAATAAATCAAAAATTTTAATAAAAGCTTAATATGATTGTTTGAAAAAAGATAAAACGCATAATATTACTAACATTAAAACAAAAATGTATTAAAAAAATTAAAGCTAAATATGAATATTTGGGAAAAATCATAAAGACATAAGACATAATATAACTAATACCAAATACCAAATACAAATGCATGTAGTGCAATGTTTGGATAAAAATCTCCCCTTTTAATAATAATATTATATATTATTATATATTATAATTTCAAAATGAAACAAAATATTTATAAATTAAGAATTCTCTTGCTAAGTCCTCTATCTGGATTTGTTCATCACAATGTCATCTCTCTGTGAAGTTTAACTGTAATGCTACTGCAGAATTTGGCCAGGACTGGAAGATAGTAAAATTATTCTGCCAACATTTTGAAACCGCCTTCACGAGGCCTTAAAATGCTACAGCTCATTAAAAAGAGCCTCTATTTATACTTAAAGCATAGACATTTGAAAACATGCTCAAAGACAGCAGCGGGTGCCATTTTTTGTGAGCTAGATTAAGTCATCTCAGATTAGCCACCAGCAGATTACTAGTACTCTCTCCAAACCAAACACTTGAGCAAGGTGTGTGCACTACAGTAGTTAACGTGGGACAGCTGAAGGGGTGTTTTACTGCAGGCTGAATGCATCGCTCACCTGGCCACCGACTGGATGACTTTGGAGGAAGTGTCTTTGATGTTGGTGAGGAATCTTTCGGTTCCTCCTTTAAGAATATCCAGGAAGCCTCCACCCATGGCTGGGTCTGTGTCATACACACCTGGAGATGCAAACACACACATAACCGCAGGCCAACGCTTGTCAAAAGAACTTTTCCGGGACTACAGCTTTGATTAATATATTTGACATATGCACACAAGAAACGTCTCTTTGCAATGACTCTAAATCAACACTTGTCAAGAACCAAGAAATGTTCTTTACGACCCAAATGATCTAGGGGCTAGTTCACTCTAAAAGGCCAAAGATTCAGCCCAAGATATTTAAAAGTTCTGAAAACACTACTATGTAAAAAAACACACATCTTCTGCTCATCTCAGTTATATTGGATTTTCATGCTCCTAAACGTCTTCTGAAGGCTTAGATGTCTAAGTTGCTAAAATAATAACCATTTATTTAGAATGACATTGCCAATATAGACTAGTACAGCTGGTTCTGCTTCTATCATTTTATTATTAATAAATTTATTATTAATATTATTAACTTAGATAACATGAGTAAATGCTTTTATGGATCCCCACATCAGTTCATCCTTATTTATATTTATATATTTATTATAAATTTGTTAAAGTGCGAAACCAAATAACTAACATATATTAAAAATACAAAATTACCATTTAATATTATTCATACTATTCAACCAAAAAGTATATAACTAAAAATACTAAAATGGTACCTATCGAACCGGTATGCACCGAACCGAATCAGAACATAGATTTCAGTGCCTCATTTCGGTGCCTCTTAAATGCCTGAGCGATCGATTGAAATATTTGTCCTGGTTCTTCTAAATGTACACCAGAAGCACGGGCGTCGCTAGGCTTTTTTAGCATTTAGTCTCTCAGCGCGCTCTTCAATCCGCAGACCGCGGTGGAGCAGCGCGAGCGGACTCAAACACAAACAGAGGACACAAGGTGTGTATTTATCAACAGATTGTCAGAATATCTGTATCTGTGCAGCTCCTTGTCATAAATACAGTTTACAAAAGTTCACGAGGGAGCAATCGGTTTCCCATCTACTGTAAATTTTTCGCTCCGTTCACCACTCATCACATCACAGCTGTTTCCTCCAGCGACAATCTAGCCCTTAACACATATGAACGCATACTCATTTTAACTAAATATCAGAGTGATTGACAGAGATACAGTAGAAACATTATGTGTGGCTTTGTATTAAATAATGACCCAGATCATGAAATACATTTATTAGCCTTAGAGTAAGGGAAGCTTGGGAAATGAAAGCATCCAAGGAGTGTGTGAATGCTATGGATTTCTTTTAAATCTTAATGCTTTTTTTTAATGAATTAATTTATTTATTTTTATAGAAGTATCGGTTCAGGCACCGTTTAGGCACCGTAAAAAAGTATCGAAATGCCACCGGTTTTGGATAAAACCCAATCGATACCCAACCCTATTCAGAAGTTGCATCGATTAACAATAATGCACTGTGAACTAAAATGAACATAGCATGAACAATTAACTAGGGCTGCACAATTAATCAAGTTTCTAATGGCGATTACAATTATGGATGCCACAATTATGTAATCGTTCAAAGCGGCAATTAATTGTTCAAAGTCCACTTACATTATTCTGCGTGCTTAAGATGCATTTTTCTTTCTTTCTACATCTTTTCCATTGTTGTAATTTTGGTTCGAACACTTTAATACCATTCATTAGGGGTGTGACAGCGAGACACTTATCCCACGAGACAAGACATGAGACTGGGTTCACGAGAACGAGACAAGATTTTTAAACTTTTTTTAAAGAAATCCTCAATGATGAAATATATAGGGGAAAATAGTATTTTATTCAACTGAAAAACACAAAACTGCAAAAAGGTGCATTTTGAAATCATTTAGTTAAATTACATTGTATTAATTATAAAGCATGTCTAATTAATTAAAATCATGAAACTCATGACATTTTCACATAAATGTATTAAAAGTTTTAAAAAAGTACATGTTTAGGGTCCTATTAAATATTTTATTTTTTCTCACTTATATTACTTAACATTTTCTTACCATTTGAATGCATAAAACAACTTGATTTATTAATTTTACTTTTTCTTAAAGTAGCCTTATTCATTTTTTTCCTTCAGGAATTCTGTGTATTTACATTTTTCTGGTTATCAAATGAAGGCAAAAAACATTAATTTCAACATTTATCTTTTACTTATTGAAAATTAAGCAAACTGTATTTTTTGACAAACAAAGGGGATTTACTATTAAAATTAAAACATGGAAATGTTGTGTGAAAAAAAGAAAAGATGATGTTCGTTTCATTTTAGTAGTAGTTATAGTAGTAGGATGTGTACATTCTAATGAAAACTGTAATAGGCGAATTGTTGTCATATAAATCGGGACTTTTATTTTGACAGGTTGCCATGAATACCTTAACAGTTCTGTGTATTTGATATGATGCTAGTTTTACTAAAAATCAAATGGTCAGATGCTCATCAGATGTTGTTCATGTGTTTATGTCCTCATTTAGTGAGATAGCAGATGCTGAAATCACGGCGAGCGTCACGCGTGCTTCAGTGTGTGTGTGTGTGTGTGTGTGTGTTAAATGAAACCGCACATCTCTGCCCTTCATTCAACAGAGACAGGCTGAACATGTAGGATTTATATTTAAATCGACTTTTGTGGCTTTATATTTACAGATACTAGTCCATATTGTGATTCGATTATGTGTAATGACCTACTTTTGATTAATTAATATATTTTTTTTTTTTATCTGACTAGTTAGATCCCGCGAGACACATCGGATCTCACGAGATCTCTTCACAATCATACCATTCATATTTTTACTTTTTTTATAATTTGAAGAAGATACCAATCCAGTTTATAGTAGGGATGGGCGATATATCACATGCGATAGTCACGCGCATTTCGTCAGTAAAGCCGGTAAATCGTCATCACCTGCTTTTAAATGGAGCGGCATTTAATAGACAGAGCCGTATATCACTGACAGGCTACGCAATATCGCGTTCATCATCGAAGGCGATTCATCTGCGATAATGAACGCTATATTGCTTAGCTTGTCAGTGATCTATGGCTCTGTCTATTAAATGCCGCTCCAATTATAAGCAGGTGATGACGATTTAGCAGTAATCACGGAACCAGGTTTACTGACTAGATGTGAATGATCATATCGTTAGATATATCGCCCAGCCCTAAATATGACCCTTGGTATGATATTTAGACTGTAAATTAAGAAACAATATCGAGTGTGTAGTTACGTGAATGGTATTGTCACTTTCTGACTGTGTTTACTCAGAAAATCAGAGTGAACTCAGCAGATGGTGACCAGAGGGCCAATCCTCTTACTGAACGCACAGAGAAAACATCTCTTGGGGTAAATATGGGGGCAGGGGTGTGTACGAGGCATTATCTGTTTGTGGACAGTATTACGACACTGTGGTGGTTGGTGGAGGAGGGTTACACTCATGAAACAAGTTACTTGTATGAGTACGTGTCTATGTAGAAGCACTTTAAGTTATTTGTGTGTGAATTTATGTCATGTAAGAAGTCAACACAGATGATCTCCATGCTGTCTTAAAGAGCTTGTTCAAACTGTGTGTAATGACATGACTGATGCTGCTTTATCCTGTGTCCCTCTCCCATCTAATGTACCTTCAGATAAAAATCTCCCACAAACAAAGTACTTCTCATTACCACAAAATATGGTGTGCCTAAAGCCACAAATCATTGTACATACAGCTTTTCAGCAGTTTAACAAACAGCCAAATTTCAAAATAAAATAAAAATACAGCTGTGCCGGATATTACTTGTGTATATTATTAAATGCTGCAAGTCACCATTTGTAGAGGGGAACTGTGAGTGTTACTTTACACAAGCACTAAAAAGAGGAAGATTCATAATTAATGAAATATTTCACAGCAGAGTATATGTATACTAACCACCTCAAAATACATTAACACAATCAAAAAATAACTAACCAACCAAAAACATTAAAGTAGGGATGCACCAATTACGATACCCGATACCCGATTTTTTTTTCTTTAAGCAAACAAACAAGAAAGAAGGAAAGTATGCATAAACAAGATGTTTATTTGGTATTTAATAGGACAAACTGGCTTTTGGCTATTGAAAACAATAACCGTAACCATCTGAAATTAACGGCAGTATCTGCACAGTAAGTAGCCTACATTCAATACAAACATAGATGGTACAGACATCAGCATTTAGCTTTTGATTTTGAATTGGGTTGAAACTACAGAGAACTGGCCTTAAATTAAAAGATTAACTGTAACCATGCGAAATTAAAAGATTGGATTTTAGAACTGCATAGTTCTACAATCCAAACAACACAATCAACACACATTCAATAAGAGGTTTCTTAATCAGCATTCAGTATTTTAGTTTTTAAATTTGGTTTTAAATGGTAAAAAAAAGGTCTTTACCAGTGAGACTAAATAAAAGTATGCTATATAAATAAATTATTCCAAAATGTTAAATCAAATAATGTTGGTGCGAATAAAACAAAGATGCAAAGTAGGGCTGCACGATGTGTCGTTTAAGCATCGATATCGCGATATACGAATCCACGATAGTCACATCGCAGGATGTGCGATGTAGGCTGTCGTAGTTCATCCATTATTCATTAACTGTACGGGCCAGCTGCTCCCCGGCCCTTGACGGATGTGGTTCGCAGATTAATTGCACAGCTTAACCATCATAGAGTGAAAGTTTTGACAGGGCAGATAGAGAGAGATAAATATCGTTATACTTTGATATCGATAAATATCGAAAAATTTAATATCGTTATGTCATTTTTTCCCAATATCGTGCAGCCCTAATGCAAAGTGTTTCATTGATTCAATTAAACAAATATATTAGGGTAATGATTCACATCTATATTTTTTAATTGAGCCAATGAAAAATAAATAACTATTGTCTCAATTGAAAAAATACACATGTGAATCATTACCCTAAAATTTATTAAAATGGCAGGTGATTGTTAAATCAAAATTACAAAGTCGATTTAATTTTAAGGTAAAATAAAAATAATCAAACGTGTTTGGCTTTTCAAATGTGTATGCAAGTTCTACTATACAAAAAAAAAAAAGCCATTTCAGTTTTGTCACAGTTTTTTATTCTGTTTTGTTTCTCATCCAACACGTGAGAAGTTGAGCTGAACATCCCTTCACTGCCTCTGCTTGTGCAGGGTGTGGACAGGACAGGTGCAGTACGCTCGCGCAGCTTTAGTGCGTGCAGGAAAGGGGCTCTTATTTGTGCGCTAGTACACCAACGGCTGTTCGCTTCCTGCTATCTGTGCCTCAGACATGAAGCTCTGCACTTCCAGTGCTGAACGGCTGCCTGTGTCCTGCGCACAGATTTCAAAATACTTCCACAAAAATAAAATGATAGCGAACGATTACAATGTAGTCTCTGCACGCGGGCGCACTTTCGGAAAAATCGTCTGAAAAAAAGACCAAAAACGCGTATTTCAAGCAAAAACCAGCCGGTTCCGATTTATGGCCGGTCAACCGGTGCATCCCTACATTAAAGATGCAAAAAATAAACCATTAGAATTAACTATAAAAACTCAACCAAGCAACAAGACTAACTAAAGAAATAATAAAGTAATATATATATATATATATATATATATATATATATTTAGATAGATGGATAGATATATAGATAACGAAAACATTAAACACATTAATAACAAGTTGAAATCTGTGCAAGTAAAAAAAAAAGCAAAAAAAAAAGCATAAATGAACAAAAAAAAAAAACTAACTGACCAACTAATAATAATTAATAACAGTAGCTAACATATCAACAACAAAATGTAATAATTAAAAACTATAACTATTATTAACAAACAAAAAACATCCATCTAAAATAACTAATTAACTAACTGTATTCATGTTACAGAACTGAAAATGTAAAAAGGCATCAGAAAACAACAAGAAACTTCTAAACGTAATGCATGTAAACACAGGATATCAGCGCATCAAAAGATCCTATGACAAGATAAGATCCAACAGCACACTCTTCACTGATGGACTGATCATCTTTACAAGACGTTTGTAAGATCGTGTGACATCGCTCAATAGACCAGGGCATAATTACAAAGGAACTGTGACATATTTGAATAAAAAAGGGAAGCTACACATCTGCTACAATGAAAATGACTTGCCAAAAAACAAATGCAAAGCGAATGCAGAACTCACCAGCATTGTGTAAGTTGTTGATCTGCGAGGGAAGCTGTGTGCTGTTCCCGAACCCTCCGTTCTGCTCCAGGAGCTGCAGGGATTCATAACCATCATAAACAGACTTCAGACAGTAGTATGAACTGAACAGACTCATCAGGACGACAGTCCACTGCACACACACATCAGGAGCAAAGCAGGAGACTCCAGAATACACACGCTAGTCAGTAACAGCAGAATATCTTCTGCAGCTTCTGGCTGTTGGTGGTAATCACTTTAATCCAGAGAGAAACCCCTTCTTAACCCAGATCAGATGCATCTAAACCGCCCTCTCCATCATGTGTGAACATAGGAGCATAACACTGACGATCGCACTCAAACCCTGCTGTTTGGATGCTTTGAACTAGATCATTCATGTGCATTAATCCAGGAATTATTAATCCAGGAGTCGGTCTTTGAGCAGGGACAGCCCTTGTCCTCCCTCTTGTTTACCAGTCTTTCTTCTGTTTCTGTCTTATGTAGTGAGATCAGTGGCCATTAGGTCAGAGAGAAAACGAGGGATGAGATGCTGCTTTGTCTCCAGGAGGTCAAGGAGGGAGGGGAGGGAGGAAAGGAAAAAATATGAGAATGCGAAAGGAAGAGTGCGGGTGGGGTCTCTAAATGGCTCTTCAGAGAGTTGTGATCAGTATGTGGGACTCTGCTCGTCTCTGCGTGCGTGCGTGTGCGTGTGTGTGTGTGTGTCTGAGGGTCAAAGAATGAGGGATTTGTTTCAAATGAAGCACCAAAAGAGCCTCATTCAACTAACCCAGCCAGTCGGGTGATCAAACAGAAGCTCTGAAGGAGAGATTGCAAAAATCTATATAGGGTTGGTCAATCAATGGCTGATGCTGATATTTATATTGTTGATATATAAAGTATTTAAAGCATTTAATCTATTTGTTTATGTTATGCATATTGAGTGCATTATTAAATTACTGACACTAAGTAGCATGCATTTTTAATATATATTGAATTAGGGCTGCACAATTAATGGAATTTCTAATCGCAATTACAGTTATGGATGCCACAATTATGTAATAATAATAATAATAATAATAATAATAATAATAATATATATATATATATATATATATTTATTAGTGGCGGGCATAGATTAATTTTTTAAATCTAGATTAATCTCACTGTGATCTTGAAATTAATCTAGATTAAAATGGATCATTCGAATTCTGCCGAAGGCATTCAGAATATGTGTTACCCAAATAAAATTGACAAACAGTAAGTCTTTGAGAAGGGGTTTATCAAGCTAGGTGGTGCATTAGAAAAGGGGCTCATCTCCTGTTTCCAAAATGCATCACAAAGTGCTTGAAAAAGCTGTAAACTAATTCCACATTGCACAAGGTGCAAACAACATTACTTCTGGCTGTTTCACACCAATGTTTAAGTTTTTTCTTTTCAAGTTTGTAGGTGTCAAGGTACAGAAACCAAATAATTAAATGTAAAATAGCACTGGATAGTCTTCAATGTAAAAACGATAATATACAATCAAACCTACATTTATTCAGACACCTTCAACATTTTGCACATTATTACAGTTTTGCTATATATATCAAAAATTATACCTGGTTTCTGAATAATTTTTGGTTTGACTGTTAAAACTACAAAGCAATTCAGTCAAGAGCAGTGAGTGATTTTCATTTTCTTGGATGAACATTACAGCAGCCAGTAGTTAAATTAGGCGCGGTCACTTTAAGAGGCCATGAACGCATCCAATATAATAAACATCCCATTTTTTTCCTCAACTGTTTACTTTCACTTAAGAAATAACTGACAGTTTTTTCGAGCATAATTTCCAAGGTGAATATTTTGACATATTTTGTATGTATTTGTCGGCACAAGAGCAAAAATAAGCAAATTCGATGTTCAAGTGTTTTGAGACGCCTTTCTCTGCGTGAGCCCTGAACAACAGAACACCGCAAGTACTGAATTGGGCACTTTCACATCTTTTTGTTTGTCCAAACTGCGATTTGTATTTGTTCAACTTTGAGAATATATTAACGGCGATATTTTTTTTTATCGCCCGATAAGAGTCTCGCACTAACGCAGCACGTTAACGGCGATAACGGCCCACCGTATATATATATATATATATATATATATATATATATATATATATATATATATAAATATTTGAATAAATATTAAAATATATATATATATATATATATATATATATATATTTATAAATATATATATTTGAATAAATACTGATTAATTCATCTTCAAAATATATTATTTTAAATTAACAGCACTCCACCTAGTGCCAGTTACGAAATCTATTATCAGCCATGTTTGTGGATTATGTAAATTATCTTTTTTAATAAAAATGTATAATATATATATATATATATATATATATATATATATATATATTTTTTTTTTTTTTTTTTTTTTCTTTTTTAAGATTTAGAAAATTATAAAAAAAAAAAAAAGGTTATTGCAATGATATGAGAGACAGTCACAACACGTTACGTTTTTGTTAGATGTTTGTACCTCCGTAATGGGTGATTTTGGGTTGACGTTCCTGGATGCAGCGATCTCCTGCAGTTGGCTAATAAGCTCATTGATTGTGAGGCGCTCATCTGGGTTGATTTTCAACATCGATCCTGAAACAAACAAACAAGACTTTTGACACACAGCAAATGCACAACAAACAAAAAGATACGATGTAGGAGATTTTTTGGTGAGAGAGAATGTAGTTAAGTTCCTGCAGTACACTTACGGGTGAGTTGGTGAAAGACTGTGTACTTGGTGTCATTCTGAGGAATGCTGTATTTGCCGTTTACTATCTGGAGTTTGGCTCCCTCTTCAAACGGGTGCTGCTTAAAACAGAGCAGGTACAGGATGCAGCCCAGAGCCTAGAGAACAAACCAACACTCTTTAAAAACCACAGCAAGAACAAGACGAAAAACCTGTTACACTGTAACCTAACCAGGTGCTATGTGAAAATTAAGTGCCTTCTTCACATGGCTTGGATAAAATGCTTGGCTTCGTAAGTTTTCATTAAAATTTTGCATCAACTTGCTTCGTCTCTAAAATAAATTTCCTTATCTTTCCAAATTCTTCCAAATATTAGCACAGATAATGTGTAAAAAGTCCTAACTAATCTAACTCACCCATATGTCTTGTTTCTCATTTATTGGGTAGTTGGAATAGAGGTCAATCATCTCTGGTGTCCTGTATGCTGGAGTCGTGTTTCTAGTAATCTAAGAGATAAAGAGAAAAAAAAAGAAAGAAAGAAAAAGGAAACGATTTGTAATTTAGTGAGTCTTCATGTTAAAAGATTGCATGCATGTATTATAATAATTGATGATTAAAGCATGCAAACACTTGCTCAACAATTTACACTGCTGTTTAAAAGTTTGGAGTTGGAGTGAGATATTTTAAACGTTTTGAAAGAAGATGAATTTTCAGCATCATTACTTCAGTCTTCAGTGTCACATGATCCTTCAGAAATCATTCAATGTTCAATCAAATTTCAATCAAAATGTTGATTTGCCGCTCAAGAAACATTTCTTATTAACAACTTTGAAAACTGGGCTTCTTAATATTTGTGTGGAAGCCATGATAAAAAACAAAACAAAAAACATTCTATTCCAAACATCTAGTTTTTAATCAATGTTTTCAAACTGTTAATATTTAAGAAGAAAACTTTACTATAAGCTTTGCTAGAAGATTGTAAAATGCTAAAAACGCTTCTTCATTAGAATGAGCTGCTAACCAAAATGCATTGAATAAACACAAACAGACATCACATGTTCAGAGAAATGGCAGGCTTTGTGGATTGCGTGGGTTTTCAATTTACTAGCAATAACTGATTTAAGACGACCAGAAACCAAACAAACTAATTTAATCAACAAAACAATTAAATCAGGGAATGCTTCCACGGGAAATAGCCAGAGATTTTAATACAATCACAGCAGAATATTTCTCTCAATTATTGTGACAATCCATGAATCACTACCAAAACTACAGCAAAACCAACCAATCAGAGGACAGTAAGTGATGGCAAAGTGACATTCACCTGGTATTAATATTTATGTAGAATAAAACTAGATGGGCTGCTAGGAGAAAATAATTTGTTGCATGTTTTACCTCGTCTTCCACCATAGATCTCTTGTGAGCAGACCAGCTGTAGTCTGGGTAATGTGCCACGGTGGTGGCGCTGCCAAAGTCACATAGCTTTATAGTGCCCTGATGACTGATCAGTAAATTCTCAATCTACAGAAGAAGAAGAAGAAATGCTATTGAACAATGTACTTAATAATTTGGCACAGATCAAATGAGACACACACACACACACACACACACACACACACACACACACACACACACACACACACACACACACACACACATATATATATATATACACACACACACACACACACACACACACACACACACACACACACACACACACATAAACTCACACACACACACACACCATGATGCCAGTATTTATTGCACTGCAGATTTACAATAAAATATTTTATTTAAATATTTGATTAAATTATTTAATTTAAATGATAAATAAACAAAGTTACAGTAATAATAATATCACCAGTGAGAATAATAAAAATGCAAAAAATAAATAAAAATAAAAATACATAAATGAAAAAGTAACTAAAATATATGAAAATAAAATGAAATATAAAATATAATAAATAAGTATTATTGGATAACTCTTGATAATAATAATAATAATAATAAAAATTTAAATTAAGAATTAAATAAAGGCCAAGATTTTTTTATTATTAAATTAAAAGAGTGGCAATTTCTTTCTGAATTCTTTTTCCTTTTTATTTTGGGGTGAAATGTTTTCAATATTCTTTGTTCATATCTTACTTTGATGTTCTGTAAATAAAGCATCATTGCAGGATTTAGCCTGTGGGCCTCACCTTCAGGTCGCGGTGGATGACTGGTGGAGACTGTTTGTGCATGTGCTGCACAGCACGACATGACTGGTAAAAGATCTTCAGCACTGTGTCACATGACATGGGTCCTCTCTGCTCCACCTTCTTCACAAAATCCACCAGCTGGCCTGCAGGAAACAGAGGGCGGAGGTCAATGTGAACACAGGAAACCAACACCAGTGCCAGAAAGTCAGAAGGAGAGAGTGGAATGTGTAAAGTCAGTCAAGAGCTTCCCTTTCGCTTTTAGAAAAAGCGGTTTTGGCTTTTATCAAGACCAGAGTTTAATGATCATCCAGCCATAAAGTGTGCTAATGTGTGTACAATTTTGATAGCGCTTTATTTTACGATCCTGTTCACCGTACACACTTTGTACTTGTTGTTGTATTTACAATAACAGGTCCTCAACTTGAACCCACCCCTAAACTTAACCCTAACCTGGTTAGTTACCTTACATTATCAGTGCTTTATAAGGTAAAAACACTACAAGTATAAGGGCATGCACTGTAAAATAAAGTGCTGCAATTTTTATATATATTAGTGATGCACCAAATTTCAGCAATAGTGAAAACTGTGATTTTTAATTAGCTCTTCTCTATACCAGTGGACCATTTTGCTAAATATATTCACTATATTACATATTCATTTAATTTTTGTACTTAACCTGCTGTCTTCATTATTCAATGTAGTTGTTAATTTATTTGCCATTAAAACCAGCTATTACAGCCACCGTTTCAACAACACACTGGGAATATAAACATAATTATATGATTAAAATGGTGAATTAATAATGGTCTATTAAAGACCCAACACATATTTTTTTTAAGATACATAAATTTAATTCTATTGTCCGATAACTGAAAATAACAATACTTCAAAATGTGACTTGAATTTGAATGAATTATAATTACATTTGCATTTAAGAAAGGGGTAACACTTTATTTTGACAGTCCACTTTAGACATTCTACTAACAGTATGTAACTTTGCAGCTACATGTCAGCTAGCAGTATTAGCTTACTGTCTGCTTAATATCATCTAATACTTTATTTATGTCTATGAGAAACTTTGCAAGTACTGTATGTGTCAACTTATTCTACTAACACTAAACCTAACCTAACAGTCTACTCAGAGTTAGTAGACAAGTGGCTGCAAAGTTACTTCTAGTTAGTAGAATGTCTAAAGTGGACTATCAAAATAAAGAGTTTTCTCCATCATTTTGTAACACAGTGTGAATGGTGTTTACGTACCTCTACACAGCTCTGTGAGGATGAGGAACTCAGCCTGGCCCGTGTCCGACTCTTCCTTACTGATGGACGCAGCGGAGCAGAACTGCACAATATTGGGGTGACCAGACAGCTTTTTCTACACGGAGCACGTGGAGAAGCAGGTTAACCTTTCTATAGCTTTTAGAAATGTTTTTTTTTTTTTTTTTTACTGGGTAATACTCCTATTTTCTTTACAAACTGGTGATAGAGAAATGCTGCTCTATGGATGTGAGAGACAGCAATTGTGAAAATAAAACATTTGTAATTTTTACCATGAAACAGACTTCCTGAACGATGGCTTTGTTCTTCTCCTCTTCATTGGAGAGAAGTCTCTGCACACAAACATACAAATAAACACAAATTTCAGATCTTTTTTGAATTGCTGTTGTGACTCTTTAGCAAAGCACAGGAAAACTACCAAAGAAAGAAACAAAAATGGCTCAAATACCTAAAATATGGGCACAAATAAATGCTTCTAAAGTGAATTTCCTCATTTTCTGTATATATGTTATGTAATGTTATGTAATCTTTGATGTATTTTATTCTAGGCTTATCTAGTGCTTTGGCTTTAAACAACTAGAGATAAATGGATGATGTGTTACAAGTTTTATATGTCAGTACTATTTTAGCAGTATTTACTGGCTATTAAGTGCTGTCAAACGATTAATCGTGATTAATCGCATCCAAAATAAAAGTTTTTGTTTACATAATATATGAGTGTGCACTGTGAGTATTTATTAAATAAACATCATTTCTATTTAGGTTTGAACATTTAAGTCTAATATTAATTTTATTTAGCTTTAGCTTTATTTCAATTACCGAAGATTCTTCATTTGAGCTTGATAACAATGCTGCTGTATGTTCATTTATTGCAAAAAATGCCCTCAGAAAGAGTCTAAAAAAACTTAACGGGTGTAAATATTGCTCTTTATAATGACATTAATTAATTAATGTCTATGCAGAGCATAACTAACCCATTAGCACATAATGTATAATAGCAGTCAGTATAATAATATGAACGTTTATGTGTGATGATGACATCACATACCTTGAGCGCATAGTCCTTACTGCTACCTAAATCCTGGGCTTCATACACAAATGCAAAGCCACCTATAAGAGAGAAAACATTTTATTATCATTAGGTTTATTTTAGGTTTAGTGATGGCACCAATCTGAATCAGGATTTTGGCCGATTCAGTTTTGCTGACTTGGGACTGTGGCACCAACAGGACATGAGACAGACTCATTTCCGAAAATATATGTAGACTAGTCTGAAATTAGTCTTTTATAAAGGGAAGAAAGAGTTTCTGAGTGGCACACGAGTGTCAGTAATTCACATCCTTTCCGGCGTTATCAATTCTCTTTAAACACAACACGAATGAGTCAGTCTTCTAGAGAAGACGAGTAACATACACACAGAAAGAAACGTCTGCCCTCAGCAGTCAACAAACCGAGTGACTGAACTCATTACATCTGCAGCTATGACACACTACACAACGTTAATGAATCACTGATCTCAGCAAATAACCGATTACACAACATTTTATCATCAAGAGTAAGTGCTATGGAGAAAATACTACAAATGGATTTAAAAACACACAGCTAATTGATGTTACGTGGCTGAAAAAAAAAGGAACTAAAAAGAACAGGAGCCAGTTCGTTAGAAACTGTGTGGTAAGAACTAGTCTGACCAACTAGCAATTAGCCAAGAGCTAATTAGTCTTTTCAGATTCAAAGAAATCATTCTATGTTTACACTACGGACTTAGAAAAGTCAGGACCAGTCTTAAAGATTTTATGCAACCAGCTACAGGTGTTAGCATCTTCATCTTAAGACTACAACTAATAATAACAGTAAAATATATAATCATCAAAAAGCAGAAATATTATTGCCTAGAAAATGATGATAAAGTGGAATATTGCAATTTTCAACTATTTATTTCCATTCATCAGCAGAAAATGCTGAATGAAGAAATGAAAAGTGTGAATAAGTAAAAAATTTAAAAGTGTGACTATTTGTCAAAAGCTATTTGGCAAGTTGTTAACATGAGCTATTAACCAAAAATGTAAATAATTAAAACTTAAAATATTTTATTTTCCTTTTATTTGAGTTTCCCTGGATGTCATCATTAACGGCCATTAGAGAACTGGGAATATGTGAATGTGACATTAAATTATTGAAATATAAAGTGAAAATCTCAGAGCATACTTCAAGTAAATATTTTAGTCAACAGATGTTCAGACTGAAAAAAAAAAAAAAAAAAAAAATATAATAATAATAATAATAATAATAATAATAATAATAAATATATATATATATATATATATATATATATATATATATATATATATATATATATATATATATATATATATATATATATATATATATATATATATATATATATATACGAACAATTTTCTTTGGAATACCATGCACTGATGTGAGAAATATGCTTCATGCTTAAAAAGAAAAATGTATAAAGGAAGAAAAATAGGGATTTATTTATTCATGGAGATATAAAACTAAGAATGACTATTTCATATCACCCAAGCATTTTGTTGATCCACTTCAAATGTTGAATAGAATTACATTATATTACTGATTGCATGGCTCCATGAACAGATGCTGACCGTGTCGGTGTGCATGTCTTCACATGAACAAAAGTGTCTATGCCAGACAGGTATTTATGGACACTTGTGAAACAACCCTCAAGTGACCAGATCGGCCTGTAACCATGGCAACGGGTAAATGAATACCAGCGGGCGGAGGGCTGACATTCACACACACCACGGATTTCCAAGGAACAGTCCAAAACAAAGTGAAACAGGAACAGCAAGAGACCTGAGGTAAATATCAAGCATACTGATTCAAAGCTTCAAATCTGGACTGTTCTGTTCAAGTGAAAGACTTCTCTGGACACAATTTCCAGTAATAATGAGCAACATTACAGTCCAGAAATGTCATTGTGATGCAAGGAATTAAGAAATAAAATACCATGTCTGATACAGGAACTTGTGATTGATTGTTCATGGATCATCAGTTCAAACTTCCAACTTTCTGCTTATCAGCCCAGATCTCTAACCAGTATGCCTCACCAACACCATGCAAATCATTCCTGTTCACCCAGAATGCCCTCTGTTTCCTGTAGATGTCAACACACCTGAGCAAAGTGAAGGACTGGAGTTATACAGAATGAGCAGTTATGTTAATATTACATAACCCAACAGATTTCAATAGATCTGACTAAAACACCCCACTTTGACAGATAATAATTCAAATATGAATATACATCACATAATCAGTAGAGTTATTTGCACAATTCTGACTCAGAATTTAAACAGAGTCATAATTTTTTTATAAAAAGTTGCATCACTTTTTCAATTTTTGTCCCATGGCGAAAACAGACTGCCACAAATGTGATATCATATTTTATAAAGGAATGAAACCAGTAAAAGAATAAAAATAAATGTTTTTGTACCATGTAAATACCTTGGTGCATGAATACAGTCTGTACACAGGTGGATATATATAAGTTCAGTTAAAACATACAGGTGAACTTACGGAATATGAATATTAACTATATTAACGTGACTATATTCATATAGTTGTGCTAGTGACATAATATAAAAAATAAGTTGCATACATCTGAATGCCTCAAGAACATACAGATTATCATGTGAAACATAAAATGAGTTCATGTCAGGTGTATCAGAGCCAAGTGACTTGCTAACAATTTAGCCAGCTAGTTTAAGCCCATTGTCATCTATACGATCACAATTATATACATATACACTAAACCTAATGTTAATATTTGTGACTAAGAAAACATTACGGACATTCTACAGTCAAAATGAAGAGCTGTTTTGAAGAAAATACATGTAACGTTAAGTGTCTTAAGCAGAGGTTAGCATGACTAGCCTGGTGCTATTCTGAATGAGTCTTTTACCTTCCGCGATGACTCGTTTGATCCGGAGCTTCAGGTCTCCGAGCTCCACCACTTGACCGACGAAGTCGTTCTGATCCCGGCTGGCGGCACCGGATCCGCCGGGCCCGGCCAGGAAATCGAGCGCTGACTGGAGCAGGGACATTTTGTCCCTCTTTTTCTGTTGCCCCTATTAACCGGAACCGGCACCGGATGGAGAACAAGTGCACTAACTCAGCTAGTGGCGTGACAAGATAACAGAGCGTTAATTTGGATTTAAAAATCTCTTTTTCTAAGATGAAAACATCTCGAGTACTGGTTCCGGTCGACCTGCTCTATCTCAGCGGTATTTCCGCAAGCTGCTGACGTCACACACACACGCACACTAACGAGTTGCTTTCAAACTCTGCTGTTTTGGCAGGTCGTCGTCCATCAAAGTCTACGTCAAATGTTTAGACTAGTAAATATGTCTCAAATACTGTTATGTACAAGTGATGTCATCAGACGGTGAAAGCCTACGGAAATTCATGTATCATGATAGTTTTTATATGGTAATACCACAGTAACGTTACATGGTCCCACACCCAGAAACATTCCTTTTGGTACTATAAACATAGACTGTATAAAAACAGACTATACCTTTATAGAAAAACACTGTGCCATTACTTTAAATATGCCATGGTAAAGTACCATTGTACATTTTTTGAAGTGTTGTTATCAAACAGTACCATAGTACACTGACATTTAATAAGGTTTGACTTAAAAATTAATGTAATAGCCTACAAGCATAAGTGATTAAAAACAATAGGCTATAGCATATACTGTATCAAACAATATATCGATACCATACATCAATATTTTAGTCACTTAGAGTGTTAAATATTAGCATTATTCTCCCTAATACTAGTGCAGAAATCATACAAGATTTAAATTTATTAGAGTATGTTGTGTACTGCCATGAATATATGCTAATATTGCATTACAGACTAATAATGTGAAAGAATGACTCATTAAAGTAACAGTAAAACAGGGAATCATGAAAGATATTATGACTAATATTTATCGTCCTGAAATTGATGATGTTGTTTTCTTACTTCTATGCAAAATATAGTTCTATATAATTATTGAATAATAAATTAATATATTAATCAACATAATTGATTAATACACTAATTTAAGAAAAGGCTTTATTGCAAAATATTGTTTTATGACTCCAAAATTAAATGATCTTATTTAACAATTAAATTAGTGTCTAGAGCAATCTGAATCTGCGTAAAACAATAATTCTTCTATTTTTTTTTCTCATCACAGAACAAACTCATTATAAAAAAAATCAAAAATACTTAGTGGATTGAAACATTAACTTTATTTTTTTCTTTAAAAAAAAAAAAGATCAAAAATACAGTCGATATAATTTAATATGCATACTGCTACATGGAAAGTAACTAGAAAGTTTGATCAGAAAGCTGTGATGGAATGGTTAAACTAGCTGAGGGTGAAGCCCAGGGGTTTACAGTGCTCTTATACGTCTCATAATAACAACAGTATAGAAAGAGAAGACATACATTCATCAGCTGAACTTTGAGGGACCTCAGATGCGACTCTAAAGCAAAGTGGTGCGGTTCAGAGCATGCATGTACAAAGCATCTCAACACGCACAACACTGCTCCAGGATCAGATCGGCCCATTTCAGTCGCTATAGAACAACACAAATGACTTTTGAGATGCACTTTGTCAACATGACCCGAGTGGAGGAAGAAATTCATTACCAGACAATGCAGCTGTTTTATATTGTTTTAGTTTTTTTTTTTTCTGATCGAGTCAGACTTATGAAATTTAATCTGTACATATTACAAATCATGTTAGAAACAATGTACTGTATTTGCATAAAACAAGTGTTTTATATAATTACAAAAAGACATTCCGGGTCATTTGCAAAGCAGCAGTCATTTAAACAACACTTTGCTGATTGAACACATCACTTATTAGTGGACGTGCACGTCAACGACACAAGTAATTAAGAAAACCAATGGTCTAACTCCATTTGCTCAATGCTGCTCTCAAACACCGTCCAATCATTAAAAAAAAAAACAGTCCACAATGCAATGTGAGGTAGTGATACACAGGTACAGTTCACACTTTCATATCATGTTAAAAAAATATAGATATTTGTGTAGAGTGTAGAATGTGGTCGCCTGTTCCTTGCCACATAGAGGATTATGAAACGGTTCTTTGTGGTATCGAGGCTTGTTGAAAAACGAAGAAGAAATGGCTGATAAAGATCTGAAGAGCAAGAACAGAACGTATTGTAGCACAGACCGGATTCTGCAGCAAAGCAGAAGAGAAGGAGAAAGTATATAAAGCTTTCTTGCTTTGGATCATTAATTGAAACTCACAAAACCTGTCACCCCACAACCAGAAGAAAAAAATTAATATTATACTGAATGAAGCCTAGGACCATTATTATTTATTTAGCATTGTAATGCTTCGTGTAATTCTCTCCGACCATAAAAAATAAAAAAAATAATATATACAGTGGGTATGGAAAATGTTCAGACTCACTTAAATTTTTCACTCTGTTATATTGCAGCCATTTGCTAAAATCATTTAAGTTATTTTTTTTCCCCACAATGTACACACAGCACCCCATATTGACAGAAAAACACAGAATTGTTGACATTTTTGAAGATTAAAAAAGAAAAACTTAAATAATCACATAGTCCTAAGTATTGCAATCGAGGGATAGATGAATGTGGCCAAATACAGGGATATCCTGGACGAAAACCTTCTCCAGAGTGCTCAGGACCTCAGACTGGGCCGAAGGTTCACCTTCCAACAAGACAATGACCCTAAGCACACAGCTAAAATAATGAAGGAGTGGCCTAACCACAACTCCCTGACTGTTCTTGAATGGCCCAGCCAGAGCCCTGACTTAAACCCAACCGAGCATCTCTGGAGAGACCTGAAAATGGCTATCCACCAACGTTTACCATCCAACCTGACAGAACTGGAGAGGATCTGCAAGGAGGAATGGCAGAGGATCCCCAAATCCAGGTGTAAAAAACTGGTTGCTTCTTTCCCAAAAAGACTCATGGCTGAATTAGATCAAAAGGTTGCTTCTATTAAATACTGAGCTAAGGGCCTGAATAATTAGGACCATGTGATATTTCAGTTTTTCTTTTTTAATAAATGTGCAAAAATGTTTTTCTGTCAATATGGGGTGCTGTTTGTACATTAAGGAGGGAAAAAAATCACTTAAATGATTTTTAGCAAATGGCTGTAATATAACAAAGAATGAAAATTGAAGGGGGGTCTATATACTTTCTGTACCCACTGTATATATAATATATTCAAATTTTTGCAAATTTTTTTTTTTTTAAATAAAATTACTGTATAGTAATATTGAAACATGGAAATAATCATGAATACTGAAACAAATTTATGGTCCTAAATTAATTTAGAAATATATATATATATATATATATATATATATATATATATTTGAATAATTAGGCATTATTTTAATTCTATTTTTTTCTTTTGACTTGGTGAAATGTGAGATTCGCCAAATTATGTATGAATGAGAAAAAGTTGGGTGTCTGCACTTGATACAGATTTGATTATTGTGGTAGTGTTAAGCCACAAATATTAGACATTCACAATGATTCAAAAAGAGTTTGTTTTTTTTGTAATACACTTACTGAAAAACAATGGATAAATAGCTTAAAATCAACTATTTAGGGTGTCAGATTTGGCTGCTGTTAGTTTAAAAGTAGTATTTACACAGCTAATGAAGCTGTGAAACAGGTTAAAATGTGTTAAAGCAGACAGAAAGAATGAATTCACAGGGTAAAACAAATTCATTATAAAATGATAATTGAGGCATAAAACAAATCGTACTGCTGGTCTGATTTGGTTAATTTTACTCTTTGGTCAGATGAAATTGTAAACCTCTAGAATCCAAGATAACAAGACTCGCTGTGTTGACTGTAAAACTGTGGTTCAACGATCTATATTATTATTTATTTATTTTTTACATAGCAAAACAAAGAAACCTGTGTATTACTACAAATGAACATGAAATAAACAATTTGAAAGTGTGTGTGTGTGTGTGTGCAACCAGACTGAAAACGATTCGAATCTTTTGGATGTTTACCACCGTATTTACACCAGACACCTGCGACAAAACTAAATGACTCCGGAGCCGTCTACACTCTGAGCCCCTGATGTGGACACCCCATTTCTCCATTTCTGACTCAAGACACATAGAAAATGTGATTTTAATAATAATAATAATTTAAAAAAAGCTCATGATGTTTCTGGTCTGACATGATTATGTATGTATCCATATATCTATGCAGTTGTAGGAATACTAACATATCAAATATAAAATTATTCACATTAAAAATTGATTTTGTAATTTTATATTAAAAATAAAGATTTTTTTTTCTTGTCTGATTATATTGCTATAGCTTACTTAAAACATTTTTTTTTCTGACCATATGCACATGCAGTTGTTGGAATATGACCATATGTAAAATTAATGATATGGTTAATCATATGCAAAATCAAATTCAATTTTGGATAATTTTGTTAATTCTACTTAAGATAACTCTTTTGATAACTCTGTTTTGTAAAAATTTTTCATTGTGTTAGCTGTATTTTTTAACCTAATCAAAATAACCTAATGGCAGACTGACTGAGATTAATTGGAATGCACAATGAAAAAACAATTTTTGAGAATTGTTAAAAATGGAGTTATCTGTTTTTGCAAATGAATTCTTCATATGCAGTTGTAAGAATACGAACGTAAAATTAGTTATCAAATTAATCACACGCAAAATCAAATTTAATAAAGTATTTTTGTTTCGACTTTTTTTGTCTGATTGACAAACTGATTTTATTGTCATTTTAGTAATCGTCGATTACTAAAGTCTAGCCTTGAGATTGCAGCTGATTGTGAATGTATCCAGTGTAGACGGCCTCAAGTTGTCGCGATGTCCAGTGTAGACACGGACTTCCACTTACTGACCAGCCATCGTGAAATGTTCCCATCCAGCAACTCCTCTGAGCTATTCTACAACACACACCGATTTGATAGTGACACATCTGTATAATACATTCACACGGTAGACACACGGCAGGTCTCCGGCAGTATCGTTCACGCACAGGTGCTTCAACCCTGAGTCTCGTGCGCAATCTCACACGACTCCAACTCCTTTCTCCGTTTGGCTGCCGGATGCTCTCCGTCTGGCTGGGAATTCTGGAGCATTTTTCCTCTGTTACTTCTTTTGTTCTTTTTCACCTCTGTCTCTGTCAGAAGAACATGTACTGGTTGTCGATGGCTCTCTTGCGCCCCCTGTCGGGCGGCTCCAGTTCATAGTCAGAGTCTCGGTTGGCCAGTAGGGGCGGCAGCGGGTTGGGGTGGCGGAGCAGGTTTCTGCGGCCCACCGACTCGCTCCGGCGCAGGGGGACGGGAACGGGGCGGTCTGGAAACGAAGAGGGCGCATGATGCGGGAGTGCGGATAATGCTGACGACTGGGCTGTGGAGGGGCTGGAGTGAGGGCATGAATCCGGACTACAGTGCGTCAAACTCGGCTCTGAGCTCCAGCGAGAGAAGGGCACCAATACCGGAGAGCCGACAGCCGAACTCTGACCTACAAAGATGCAACAGAGAAAGGACTTCATTAACACAACACTGACAGAACACATAGCCGCTACAAAAATTTCTAGTTTTCATTTTGCAATTTAATGTCATTTTAGTTTTTCCCCTTATAAATGTAGAATCACAAATTGTCCCATCCAACTCAGTACTTTAGCAGAAACTCACTCTTAGAATAATACACTCACAAATAATACTATCAAATTTGAAGTTCACTGTTTTGATTCGTTAAATTCAGTTTCCAGGACTTTCCAGTTACTTTCCTTTTTTTTTTTTTACTTTCCTAAAAAAAGCCCTCAGTTGTCCTCAGTGTGAAAAGATGGATCTCAAACATACAGTCATTGTTGTTAAGGGTTTAAAACCTGAAGGGTTTTTCTGAAGAACAGCTGTGTATCCTTCAGGTAACAACACAGTATTAGGAATCAAGTGTATGTAAACTTTTGAATGGGGTCATTTTTATTCATTCAACTATTATTTTTTCTTGTGAACTATATGGAAACATCTTTTATGTGAAATATCTTATTCAGGTCACTACTATAAAAATAATAAAAAAAGAACATGCATTTTGTATGATCCAGCTTATTTTGGTAATTAACATTTTGCAGATACTGCAAAGTGTATGTAAACTTTTGACGACAACTGTGTGTGTGTCAAAAAAAAAAAAACAATTTTAAAAGAGTAATTTCAGTTCATGCAATTATTACTAAATAATGCATTTGTTTATTTTGGGTTAGGAAGATAAAAACTAATACTCCTATTCAACAAGGATGCAATAAACTAATCAAGTTATGGTAAAGATGTTTATAACGCTGATGTTTTTCTTTTGAAATGTTTATTCATCAGTGTCATTTAAAAAATTGCAACATTGATAATAATAATAAAAAAAATGTTTCCTGAGCAGCAAGTCAGCATATTAGAATGAAGACTGGAGAAATGATGCTGGAAATTTAGCTTTGCAACACACAAATAAATTACATTTGACAATATATTTAAATAGAAAACAGTTATATGAAATTGAAAAATATTTCACAATATTACAGTTTTTAATGAATTTTTTATCAAATAATTCCGGCCTTGATGAGCAGAAGAGATTACTTTTAAAAACAATGACCCCAAACCTTTGAAAGGTAGTGTATTGCATACTTACAATGTTGCCCATCAATAGAAATTATTATGGATGCAAATCGACTATTTTAAATCTGACAATAAACCTTAATAACCGTATTACACTCCCTGTATCCCATAGAGGGCATCATCCTCACACTCTCAAACTCTGCATCCTCTACAAGTATCTCAGAGTGTGTTTGGACTTTGAAGTAGGAGCACAAAATAGGGCATGTTATTAAAATGTGTATATGCATGTGTGTGATAAAACAGGCTCTGTGTATGTGTGTGTATTTTACAGCTTGTGAGGGAGGGACTGCAGGAAACAGAAACTTGATGGCAGATAAGTCTGCACTTCTGATGATACAGGTACGAGTGTATATGGACGATTGTGTGTGTGTGTGTTTTTGAGAAAGTGCATGTTTCCTTGTGTCAGGTCTCTCTGAACTACTAAAACCCATCTAAACCACACAGCATAAGAGGAAAACAGATCCTGTTGAGCTGTGTGTGTGTGTGAGACACAGAGACAAAAAGAAATCAAATGCATGTTTGCATTTATGATCATTTATAGATAAATAACTGCTATGTAATATATTATTTGATTATATATTATCCTACATTATATATGTTTAAAAGTGCAGTGCTAAACAGTGTATGATCACATAAACCAGATTTATTACATTTTTATTACGCTTCATTTAATGTGGTTTACAAACAAATTCCAAAATTAATTCTTGCCAAGCGCCAACTGTGTGAAAATTTGGTTTTGGTGACTAAATCGAACACTATTACGACCTGCAAAATCACAAGGTTTTCTTCAGACTGTGAAAATGTCTCCGAAGTGATTCAAAACAAGTCATCTACTAAGAAAACATCTGTTGTGACTTAAGTAATATTTTTTAAAATGCTCATTTCCCCTTCCAAAACATCACATTGTGGCATTTATGTTATATTGCTCACATTAAGCCATCAGAATGAAAGTACAAAGAGCAAATCACAACGAGGCCTAATGTTTTTCAAGTTTTATGCACATTACTGATGATGTATGTGCTGTTGTCACAAATATTCAGAAATGTTAATATAACAGGGTCAAAATGCACCGTTAATAAAAACTATGCAAAATACAGTCTTACCTGTGTGAGTGGGGTTTACCCGCACATAATTGGCCAGCATAACCTCGCATGCGGCGCCGCACTCCAGTGGGATCGGACAGTTGCGGAAGTGACTCAGCATGTCCATGACTGATGGGAAACGCAGGTGCTGCACACGACACTGACCCCACTCAGTTAAAGATAGACGCAAATGCTGCAGAGGAAGAAAAACAGTGGAAAATGCAATATAAATACAGATATGAACAAAGATGTGCAACAGTCATAGTGAGGTTTAACTTACTAAGCAATACGGAACACACCAATATAGACATCTGATATACTTGATACTTCTACAAATTTAGCTTTTTTTTTTTTTTAACTACTTATGATATAATGGACAATCTTACACACTTAAATGGTTCCGTTTTTTTTTTTTTTATTATAAAAAAAAAAAACACTGAATAGGAAAAAATAAGCTCTATTTAGAAGCCAAAACCTGACATTAAGGAAAGAAACATACATTAAAAAGCAATAAATAAAAAATAAAATAATGAAAACCCCATATTTGGTCACTACTGCTACTCTTACTACCGGCTTTTAAAACACTGACTGAATAAAAAAAGTGATGCCAATAAAAACAAAGTGTGTGTGTGTATTGTTTCTAACACGGATAATAAATCAGCATATTAGAATGATTTCTGAAGGGTCATGTGACACTGAAGACTGGAGGAACGATGCTGTAAATTCAGCTTTAATCACAGAAATAAATTACATTTTAAAAAAGTACATTAAAACAGAAAACCAATATTAGAAATTGAAATAATATCTTACAATATTGCATTTTTTTTCTGTATTTTTGATCAAATAAATACAGCTTTGGTGAGCACAAGAAACTTCTGTATATATATATAAAAAAAAAAAGTACTGATCCCAAACTTCTGAACAGCAGTGTACATATATTATTTAGAATGTAAATAAAATGTAATAAAATGTCAATAAAACACACACACACACACACACACACACACACACACACACATATATAGCTAGCGTGTCACTGTTTTTACACATTTTTTGATTATTTTATATTATTACTATTATATAATAATGGTGCTTTTTTTTTCTTCGTAATATCATAAGAGTTGATTATTATAAAATATATAAATACATCTCAAATAATAATAATAGAAAGAATAAACTGGTCACTAATACTGTATATCCCTAATGCAAATAATGAAATGTTTTTGTAATTCATGATTATGAGGATGAGGATGATGATGATGATGATGATGATTACGCCTCATTACCTTTGCTCTGCCCTGGTAGTTAAATGTGAGGACGTAGTCTCCTCTTCGTGTCTCGCTCTGTCTCACCAGGAAGTTCCCATGACCGCTGAACCCGGCATGCTGTACAAGGTAGGAAGCTCGCACACGTGATATGGGCCCATGGAACCATGGGTAAGAGGACAGGAAGTGATCCGTTTTATTATAGGTGTGCTCTGAGAGTCCAAAACCCAGAGAGCCTGTGGACACACACACACACACACACACACGAGACAGAAGGTTTACAGACATCGGAGCAGTCCATTACTATGCAAAATAATTTCATCTAATCTGTTAGTTTATTAAAACAAAAGAAAAACATATGCTATAGTGGAAATCTATGCAGAAAAATCACACTGTTTCAAAAGTAGAACCACAAACGTCTTCAGTTCTCAGTTATTTTAGATGAATAATTTATTATTAATATAAGTGTTGATATTTAAGTAAGAGATGGTGTGTGTGTGTGTGTGTGTACTTGACTCACCCTGGCCGCTGGGCTCTGTACTCCCTCTGCGAGCTGCATTGAGCGAGTCGCTGACAGGAAACGCTTCTCCATCCACACTATCTGACCTGGAATCACACGTACACTCTCATAAACATCTATCAACTCTTTAAATTGCATAATGAAGAGGTCACAGAAAGTCATGCGGTCAATAACATCCCATCACATATGCTAAGGTGCGTCCACACTACGAAGCAAAGCTTTCAACAACGATCTTGAGCGATAACAGTTCATTTTTGACGTGCATACTGCTGCCCTAAAAAGCATGTGGAGCATTATATAACACTTACAAATGTGTGAATGTCACTGCATTACATTACAAAGCAGAAAACAAGCGGCCATTTATTTTTAAGAATCTTTTTCTTTAAAAAAATACTTTTTAATTGATAAACTTCAAAATATTTTTTTTATTATTATTATTTAAAAAAAATTACATTATTTTACCTTATTTCAAGTTCTATTTCCCATTACATATTACATTTTATAGCAACTATATTACATTTAGTAAAATATATTTTTATCAAATTTATTGCTATTCTTTAAATAATCAAATTAGACATTTTAAAAATAAATGTTGGTATATTTGTCACAAAAATTGACATTCAGATATTTGATGCACAAAATTTTCATGCTGATTTACTTTTACTTTCCAGACATACACACGCACACGCGAACACACACACACACACACACACTACATTATAATACTTACAATATATAAAAAATAGAAATATTAACATATTAATTAAAATTGTAATATTATATTTATAATTATTAGATAAAATAATTCAAATTACTCTGGGAAAAATAGTGACAAATTAAAACAAACTAAACAAACAAACAAATAAGAATGCAATGAACACAGCAAGAAACTGGGTCAAGATAAGAGCAGATCTTAAAGGACCAACATTAGACAGAAAAACAGACGTGGCTTTGAAACCTATAGGGACGAAATGAAGGAAAGGACACAAAAAGAGCAGAAACAAGACTCGGGGAGGGGCTTCAGGGGAAGTTGTGGGAGAAAGAAGCACAAAAGCTTTTGGTTCTAGTCAGGAAATGCGTCGTGTAATTCTTGGACAAGTGAAAACACCATTGTATATGATGCTCTTATGTCAAAATGAATGCATGCATAAAGGGTGGATCGAAAAAAGGGTAATCATAAAAAAATGAGAGAGAGAGAGAGAGAGAGAGAGAGAGAGAGAGAGAGAGAGAGAGAGAGAGAGAGAGAAGGGGGCACGGAGAGAAAGGAGGCCATGAGATGTGCTGAGTCGAGTTCTTCAGATTCTTAGTAATCAGAATAACAGGAAGACCTCACTCTCGTTCTCTCTCTCTCTTCCAAAAACGCACATCGATATATTCACATAGGCTTGAGTTCTCAGTACCCTCACACCAATAAAAGGAAATGAAACCCATGCGTTTGCGCACACACACAGACACACACACCTTTTGTAAAAGACACAGAACACACAGATGGTGTGTTTGTGTTTGTATGGATATGTCTGCAAGCAAACAAACCAAGCGCATCTAAATTAAGACTTTTAAAAATACTCAAAAATGAGTTAATTTTTTTTAAGCACTGAGTTTGGGTTTATTCTATGTGTGTGTGAGAGTGTGTAAAAGAGGAAGTGAGTGGGTTTTCTCAGTAGGGGAATGTGAGGAACTTTAGCAGATGTCTGGGATCTTCAGAGGAGTTTAGTTCAAATGCTCTCACCTGCTGGAGATGCATTCTCTGAGCTCCGTGGTCCAAGAGCTCACCTGCTGCTCATTATCAGCCTCGAAGAGAAAACTACCCGCATGACCAGTAACCTGAGCGCAGAACGGGCAAAAACAGACAGAACACAAGACAAGAAAAGATTTAGAAACTAGATTTAGTTTAAGAAACTTGATGGTTTTCATAAAACAATCTTACTGAGCCTACATATTCATACCAAATACAGTTATTCCTCAGGCCGATTAGCCTTTTTTCTTCTTTTTTTTTACATATACACACACACACGGCATTATAATGTTTACAATATATTTAAAAAAATATTATTTTGAATAACTATATAATGAACATATTCATTAAAATCTCATTTAAATTGAAATATTCATTTTTCATATTCATACCAAATACAGTTATTCCTCAGGCTGGTTTATTGGCTGATTTTGATTATTATATTCATCATGTTTTATAATATTTCTGATTAAATGTGAAGCTAGACTTGCAAAAAAAAAAAAAAAAAAATGGCTAAAATAAAAAAAATTTAACAAACAAATAAATTAAATAAAAATTACACACACACACACACACACACACAGTCTTAAAACCTTTAATTTAAATATACAAACATAATTAAGTGAAGTGACATTCAGCCAAGTATGGTGACCCATACTCAGAATTCATGCTCTGCATTTAACCCATCCGAAGTGCACACACACAGAGCAGTGAACACACACACACACACTGTGAACACACACCCAGAGCAGTGGGCAGCCATTAATGCTGCGGCGCCTGGGGAGCAGTTGGGGGTTCGATGCCTTGCTCAAGGGCACCTAAGTCATGGTATTGAAGGTGGAGAGAGAACTGTACATGCACTCCCCCCACCTACAATTCCTGCCGGCCCGGGACTCAAACTCACAACCCTTCGATTGGGAGTCCGACTCTCTAACCATTAGGCCACGACTTCCCACGAGGTCACAAAAACTATTATTTAAATATATACATTCCTAAATACTATTCCATGTAGTCTCTTAACTATGAAATTATGATGAAGTCATAAAAGCTACTATTTAAATATATTTAAATAAATAAAAAATATTCTAAATTCTATTAGGCATAAAACCTGCATGCATAGTAATTTTTAAGACTCTAGAGTTAGTTTTAGAGAGAAAAATGCTTGGTTGCAGCACATGGAGCTGGCATCACTGCCTGCATTAGTTTGGCCATCAGCCGCTACTCTCTAGATATCAGCAGAGACCAAAGGAAAACCAATTTTGGTCGACCACTAATCATGACGACTTCAGCAGAAGGCAAAGAAAAAAAAAAAAAAAATCAAAGACTGAGTTCTCCTTTCCAGTTCTGAATCGATTACATTTCTAAGAAGCGTCATTAACCAGAGAAAGATTACAACAGATATAAGCTGTTCGGTGCAATACATTTTCTTTGAGTTGGGTCAACAATTCAAATGAACAAACAGACAGGGAACTGTATGCACATGTGCATGTTTCTAAAACCTCTTACAATCAGCCTCTTGAATATATTAGTTTATCAAGTGTGTAATCATTTGTTATTTCATTCACCTTTAAGACAAATGTGTTCATGTTGTCTGGCATCTCTAGGCGATTACAGCGTCGAATCTCTTGGATGTCTGAACAGGGTACGGTGAGCTTTGGCGTTCTGTAGTCCTGAAACACAAAGAAAACAACACATCTTCTTAATAGAATCGTTACATAATGTTTTTAGAAACTTCCATTTATAAACTCGAAACCTCATTTACCATTTATATCATGCTTGTAGTTTGTATTTTTACTGCCCTTGTAAATGCATTAGCCTAAATGTTGTATGGTGGCTGACCTTTCTTAGAGCAGTTTTCCACAACAGCATTAAAATAATTATTACTGAGGAACTGAACACTACTGCTGCTTATATTTTTCTAAATAAATGCAACTGTACAATTTGAATTGTATGGAAGCTTGTTTCATTAAAGGCAATTCATAGAAAAGTAAGAATTGTGAATTCTTTTTTTCCGGTATCTCACTTTTTTCCTTGCAAAAATGTCAGACAGAACTGCAAGATAAAAGTCAGAATTCTCACAAATCTGACGTTTTCTCAGAATTCTGAGTTTACATCACGCAATTCTGTTTTTCTTTTCTTAGTATTCTGAGTTTACATCTCTCAGTTCTGCTTTTTTCTTCTCTCCTATGGAATGATCTTGTTTCGGCCACAGGATAAAATAATACATTTAGATAATTGTGACTTGTATCTCCCAATTCTGACCTTTTTTCTCAGAACTGCTACATAAACTAACAATTCAGAGAAAAAATAAGTCGTAGTTGTGAGCTATAAGTTCACATTTGAAAGAAAACAGTCAGCGAGATAAAAAGCTGCAACTGACTATTTTCTATCTTGTGGTGGAAACAAGCTTCCATAGATTTTTTTTCTCCCATACTGACACAAAACCAAAGACGTTTCTTTATAAATCAATAAAGCATAATGCACCACTCAGACATATAATCTGACAAACAAGGACTATGTCTTAAAGACAAAACATAGATTTCTAGTGCATGACACACTCCGGTTTGAGCGGAGAGAAGGAAAACCGAGAGGGATGATTTCCTTGTTCTACTGGGATTAGCTAAGAATGTTCATCTGGAAATTAAGAGAGACTACAGCTATGACCCGTGATCTGAAACCTTCGACCTACGCCTACACACACGTATACCAAATCTCCTTGGGAAAAAATGAGAGCGGATTCCGGGAAGTTGTGAGAGCTGCAAATGATTCCGGACGCTCAGAGCTGCAGGAATTTCCTGAGTGTCTCCCGTCAGTTCTGACACATCAAAGATTTAGGAATGAAGAAGCTCTTTCTCTCGCAAACGAAATCTGTCATTTTGAGTGAGTCACGGCTTAAAATAGCTTGACACGCACAGGCTCATGCCAGATCAATGGTGCTGTAATATTACGATCTTTCCTCTTTGAACTGCAGTCAACTCTCACACAGTGGAGAGCAGAAAACACCACTGATTCATTCACATCCACACACATACATGCACACTTCTGCACTCATTCCAGCAGAACAAGAAGTGATTGAAGTATTAAACCCCACACACATATACAATAAAACAGATGACTGGTTTCTCTTCGCAAATGAACGAAACTTGCTATTAATGAATAAAATATCATTTAAAGCAGTATATAAATAGCAGATTAGACTTAATAATTCACGCAAGACACGATGCACACATGTGGAAAAAAAATATTCACACAAACCAATTCACGTAACGAGTATGTCTAAATGACTGATTTTACTTCCAAGACTTGAGTATGCATGCAAAGCTAAAACAATACACATTTGCAAGGCTAGTTAACGATCTTCTGCACAAACCTCTGCTGAACCGTGACTTGAACTGGATTCTCACGCTGACGATGTAACGCTGATGACCATCCAGGTAGGCACACGCATCATATGCCCACAGTGGGTTATGATTGGTCAATGGACAGGTTCAAATCTGATTGGCTAAGGAGTATGAGTGACTCGCATAGATGGAGTTCACTGCCAGGAAAGTCTCAAAAATACACACTCAAATCCAAGGTGATTCACACAGTCCATGATGTACTCGTCAATTTTAAACATTGAACATTTTTTGTACACAGTTTTATGAATACGTATTCTTATTTTGTGCAGGTGAATTGGTTTTTGTGAATATACATTTTTTTTGTGCATGTGAATTCGGTTCCATGCATGTGAATTGGGATACACATGTGTGCATCATGCCTTTTGTGTGAATTATTGAGTCTAATCTGCTTCCACACAAACATCTACTAAAACTATAGTATAAATACGAGTAAAAACAAAAGATGAATGAAACTAATAAACAAATGTTTACAAAAGACGGTTTAGACTGGTATACACACTGTGTGGGGGTGAAAAAAATATGTTTACTAACAGAAGATGGATTAAACTACTAAGTCATAGACCAGAAGCATTAAATTGTAAAGGTCAAAACTGATTGAAATATAAAAAAAATCCATAGCAAACAATTCTGTAGTGAAACATGGAAAGTAAAAATACAAACAAAACATTTGCCAATTTAATTTAACTCTGTTCATTCAAATACCTTCTGTGGTCCTATGCCAGAAAATCTTACATTTAAAGAGATATTTAGATCAGTTTCAGTGTCGAAGCTTGTAGTGTACCTAACTACTTTTTTTATTTTTCAAGTGTACCTTGACTGTAGTTTAACTATGACTAACTTAAGCAAGCTAAAGTTTTAAACACTGTTGTAAAGTGCCTTCCAGAACTGCTGCCTGCCGAGTGTGAAAAACCATGACCACTCTTAAACGAAGAAATCAACATTAGCTTGATTTCTATGACCATATTTGGGCCTTTTTCAGAGGCTGGAATATTTACTCTCGCTCAGTGGTGTAGTCCTAAAGAAAAAAGTGGTTTACTATTACCCATTCGCCCACCAACAACCCACCCCACCAAAAAGAAAAAAAAAAAAAAAAATAGTAGTTTAGTAATATTATCTAAAATTGGTTGACAGATAGTAGTTTACTGAATGACTTGCAGGTTGTTCCAGGTCTGTTTACCACATTACAGTTCTATACATAATTTCAAGCTGCTTTGGAATTGTATTAAAAAAATACATTGTAAAAAAAATTACTTAATATGAAATAAATATTTCCAGATTCATTTATTTTCTTAAATTTGCGTTGGCTTTAGCACAATGGAAATTTTATTAAAAATAATTTATATTTATACTTCTAATATGATGGTTAAAATGTTTACACATGTAAAATCAAGCTAATTTTATAATTTAGGAAGGTAATCATCTCCTGCCAGAGAATTTTCCAGTGTATAGCTTGATAAACAAAGGTTTTATACAAATAGGCCTATATGGATAACATAAATTACATACTGTATAGCCTACATAAAGCTTACAAAGAAAGCTCCCTGAAAACCTGTCATTCGTCTTAGCTGATCGCGATCTCACAAAGTTCCGTTATAATCAATGAATCTCTCTGTACTGCACAATTAATCTTTTATTTACACTGTTATAATAAGATGGTTCATGAGCTTGCAGAACTGAGCACTGGACAAAATTACAGAGTTTTAAGCATTGAATGGGTTCTAATGTCTCTGATTGGTCATTAAGTTCAATAAATCAGCAGGAATGTGTGTGATTGGCCACATTGCTGAACGCTATAAAAAATGTAAATGGAAACCTGTTGCGCTCTCCGGAGTGCAAACACAAATGTGCACTAGATAGTTTGCCAAATCTGTTTATTACAGCTTCATCTGCGGGTGGCTCTTGCTTTCACTATCATCCCCTTAAAACCAGGCCTGAACTAAAGGTAGGTTCGGACATTTCTTAATGTTTTCCAATATCTCTGTCCATACTTTGCGTATATGTGTTTGTTTTTTCCTGTATCTGTCACTTTTTCACCAGCAGGTCTACTGTTATGAACAGAACTGTGTCCACCTAGTTGCCAAACAACAACCTCGTTGTAATTTGTTTGCACAAGCATGTTGTTATTTGTGCACAAATAACAAATATATATATGCATAATAACAGCTGTCCATATGGAAGTGCATGGGACGCCAGTACGACCAACTTCAAATTCTATTTGTTATTAACTTGATTTATCTTAAAAAAAAATAAAAAATTAAATAAATTAATTAATTCATGGCTCATGTTACCGCATTTAACACACGGTTTAATTGTGCATGTGTTGTGTATGAGTGCCATTTAAAATGCCACAACAAACAACTAAGCCATTCATCTGAATAACTCCACTTCCTAACAGTTACTTTTGCTTTTGTTCACATTCTCAGAACAACCTTTCAAAATGAGTCACGTAATGAAATTAGCAATAACAATCGGAAAGGAATCTTGAAATGACATGATGCTGACAACACAATAATGACACTAGGAAGCGATGTCTCAGTGATGGTCTTTGGTGAAAATGTAGGCTTATGAAGTACAGATTTGAAGTTTATGGTCTTAGTTATGGTCTGCTTAATAAAAACACAGATATGACTTAGCAAATATATATGTACTGTAATTATTTAGAAATATATATTTCCATATAAAAATACAAATAAAGTGTATGTGTGTATACATGTACATTTAAAAAAATATATTAAAATAGAAATATTAACCTTTTAATTTATATATAAATGTTTTAATTTAGCATACCATCACTGTATACACACACAGGCAAGCATAAATAAAATATTTATAAACAAATAATTTATTATCTATTAACAATTCAACAATACAATTGAAATTTAGAAATAAAATATGATAAATTTGCAAAGCATCACTAATATACACACACAATCTGTAAAAAGACTGTAAAAATGCTACAGTAAAAGCTGTTAATTAGTTAACGATAAGTTCTCTTACTATAGTATAGTACATACAAGAGAACTTCTTGTTAACCAGTTGACAGCTTTATAGATATACATGTGTGTTTGCATCAAACTGTAATAAATCTAAAATTAAAAATAAAATACTGTAAAATTTACAGTTTTAGGAAATTCTCTTGTAATTTACAGTAATTTCCAATCGTTTCTATGTGACACTTTACATTTGATGCTTTTTCATTGAAATAACTGTTAATAAAATCCTTACACAAAAATACATTTTAATATTTTACTTCTATTTGCATTAATTAGGCCCCGAGCACCGCTTAGAAATTGCTTTCTTTTATAATTCAATTTAATATTTGTCCTACATTTTTTTGAAAATAATTCCATAGACACTTAAAGATTTTGACCCCTACAGTAGATGTTTTTTTCTTCCATAATATATGAGGGAGGGCGCACAACAATACAATTCTGCTTTTAGTGCACCCATTTGGCCAACAAAGTACGTATAATAATTCAATTTAATATTATTTCAATTGTATTTCATACATTTTTGAAAATAATTCCATATATACTTCAAAATAAATTTGAGAGTATATATTCAGTATATAATATCAATGCTCTTCAGTGGTTTTGACAGTTAGCATGTTTTTCAGCATAACATTTTCTTGAACATTTCTTTTTAAAACACACACTCACACATTTGTACATGTTGTGCTTAAGACTGATCCCTTCTTAGGTCAGAATGGTTTGCACATGGTTTTCACAGCCTTTACTTTTACACTACATTTATTTACCTCCCTCTCTCTCTCTTTCTCTCCCTGTGCACTGTTAAAACACAGTGACAATCACTCTGACCTTTACTTCTGCTGCTCTCGAAAGCCCCACCACAGCTTTAGTACTGAGAAAATATACATGAAAGAAAGACACAGAGATAGAGAGAGGGAGAGGGAGAAGCGCATTAGAAAAAAAGAGAGCTTCCTGTGTCAGTCAAAACCTCCTGATGATGGACAAATATCTTACTTTTCTTTCTTTTTTTTTTTTTTTTAAAGGGTTGTTTTCTGTAATCTGAAACAGTGAGCAAAACCACTTGTCATCCACTGCTAGCGGTGTTATTGCATAAAGTGCTTTTTGCATTAAATGAACGGCAGGAAAGAAAAAAGTTAAAAACAATTTTTAAAAAAAAGTGCATTAATGCATCTTTTTTTTATCATTTTTTATTTCAATCTTTCTCCCAGCTTGAGCGGTTTATCTGTAGCTGCAGATTCAAAAACACAGCTGTAACTATAACATGTCGAGAAAATGCTCTGGGCCCTTAAATTACAGAAAAATATTTATTGGCTTATTCACAATAAATGCAAATGCACTTTGGAAAGTGTGAGTACAATGACACAACATGACAAAATACATGTACACTCATGAAAAAATACACACACAGCTACTCATATTCATCTTCATATTCACACAGGTCGAGCGAGCATCCTGTTTACGGACTAGAGGAGCTGAACCACAGCACCTACACGCACACAACGAGACACAGAGATGAATAGAGAGAGAGAGAAAGAGAGATTGAGGGGGAGCGAGCGGTGCTTTCCATGGGTAGCTCACTGAGGTCAGGTATACCAGCTCGGCGGTTGCAGGTTTTAAAATAAAGAGTTGCAACAATGCCCACACATGCTCGCAATATAGATCTAAAATCCACTCATAGCCAGACTGCAACTGCGAGCGATTCACTGCATGCCAGAAACTAATATGCTCTCATTTGGGGTAGGTGAGAGGTAAACAAATAAGAATTTTCGATATTCTTAAAATTTGGATAATACAATTCCCATATAATTTTTTTTTTTTATTTGAAAAATACGCAATTTGTAAGTGATTCAGAAATTGCTGACAAATAATGTGTTGTCATTTTAAAACGATGTCCAAAATAAAGGCATGTTATATTTTATTTTTCTGTCTTTATTTTTGACACGCAATCATCTTAGGTTATTCTTTTGTTACATAAAGATTTTTCATATTTATTCATATGAAAAATCTATCTTAATATGGCATTCATGGTAGAATTCTTTAGAATAGGTGACACTTGTTAACTATTAACTACGACATTTATCTCAAATTCTTAATTTGCTGCTTATTAATAGTTAGTAAGGTAGTTGTTAGGTTTAGGTATTGGGATTTAGAGTAAGGTCAAGTAAAATAAGGCATTTATATGTTCTTAATTAGCACTAATACATGGCTAATATTCTACAATCATCTAAGGCTATTCTGTTGTATTGCATTGAATAAATAAATAAATAAATATTTATCTATTAAAGGGATAGTTCACCAAAAAATCTAAATTCTGCAATTAATTACATACCATTGTGTCATTCAAAACACACAAGACCTTCGTTCCTCTTCGGAACAAAAAATTAAGTTATTTTTGATGAAATCCGAGAGTTCGCTGACCCTCCATAGACAGCAACACAACTGAAATGTTCCCAGGCCCATAAACGTAACAAGGACATCGATAAAATAGGGTTAGGGTTAGGTCAGGAGTTCAACTGCAATTTTACAAAACCATGCGAATACTTTCTGTGCGTAAAGAAAACAAGAAAAACGACTTCTCTTCCCATCTGCTGTGATGTGCCACCATTGCGGAGAGCATCAAAACACATCCACGTTCTTTCCTCTGCATGTAACAACACAGGCGTATGGCGCTGCGGTTTACGTTAAACACAGGAGAGCATGCACATTTCACTTGTGTTGCTGTCTGTGGAGGGTTCAGATTTCATCAGAAATATCTTCATTTGTGTTCCGAAGAGGAACAAAGTTTAATTAATAAAAAATGAAATAACATTTTACATTAAAAATATATAAATGTAAATATTTTATCTGCCTAATCCAACCACAAAATTGTTTTATTTTCAACTTTGATGCAGAAGCAAATCGGACTGTCATTTATTCTTGTAATTTATCATTTGAATAAAGGCCTACTTCACCTGGAACATGACCGCAGTCTACATTCTTTGTACAATTTGTGTTGCAGTACACATCACAAACACAATGCAACAAATCAAAAATACACCTACTGCAATGACTGACAGTAGCATCTATACTGCATCGAAACGGTCTTGGTATGACGCATCAAAACTGGAGCGTCACGTCGCCACCTGCAGTGTAGAACCATCTTGAACCAGCTGTTAGCTGAGAGAAAAACACACTGCACAACACTTCACTGCATTTACACAAACACGCTGCCAGCAAACACCTTTGATATACAAATTAGAGAGCCCAGGCATACTTTACACATGAGCACACACTAAAAACCACGCTGAGAAAACCTAAACACCATGTGCTCACGTCACGACAACAAAACTCAAAACAAAGCAGGCCTCTGCACCTGAGATGGCCTCTGCTCATTCTGACACGCAAAAGACCGCTGGATTCATGCAATGCAGAAATAACAAATAACAACACCTGGCATTGCATTATAACATGCATTTCATATCTGCATATATATCATCATTCCAATGCTTCTCTAGAGTGGTCAGACAGAAAATGCCAGGTGTAAATCTCCAATGACAACTAGCAGTGTTACATTAGCTACAAGTGCCTTCACTTCAGCATCTGTCCATCTATCGCTGTTCATCATACTTGTGTTGACACAATGCTTACAGTATGTTTACACAGCAGTGTAAATCATGGCGGGTGAGGGTGTTTTTGAACGCGTCTGGCCAATCATTGTCTACTTATGTCACGGTTAGTACCAGTTGTGCTGGTTAGACACTGCTCCGGAGTAGGAGCTAATTTGGTTCTCGATGAAGGCAGTCCGGTACAAACATAAAAAAAATAAAAAAATAAATAAATCGCACCCAGTTCTGCTGATGCAAAAACGCCCAAAAGTGGGTAGTTCAACAATTAGTTCTGGTACTATGAAAAGGTTCCCGCGGTGCGAAAGGCCCTACTTTTATAATTTATAGGGATGCACGATAATATCGGCACAACATCGGTATCGGCCGATAAAAGCTTAAAATGACCATTATCGGCATCGGTCGATATGAATATTTCTGCCGATGAGCCAAACCGATAGGGGGGCGTGTGTGCGTGCGACGACCATGAACGTTAAAAACTTAAACTTACAACATGTCAACTGTGTGGAGGCATTTCGAGATCTGTCAAACAGATAACAAAGTTGCTATTTGCAATATTTGTAAAGCACAAGTGATGCGAGGAGGCGTAAAACAACAGTCTTTCAACACTACAAATATGATTACACATCTTAAGAGCCGTCATCCTGAGCAGCACCAAGACCTGTTTTTCAGGTGTGAATGTCTGTCTACATTTGTAAAATAATACATTTATGGTAGAATCAGTACAGAAGAGATACATGGGTTTCTCTTCAGTAAAATTAAAGTTTAAATATATCAGGCGAAAAATTTGTATATATATCGGTATGGGCATCGGCCAAATTATTTTGAAAATATCGGCATATCGAATATCGGCCAAAATCCAATAATATATATATATAAAGCAATCAGCACGGTCATCTGTGATAACATCACCTCCCAACACAAACACGCCCAAAATTATAGTCCCACCCCTGATGCTGATTGACAGGTTTATGTGTTGACATCAGAAATTTAAATGCAAAAAGAATTGATTCCATTTGAGTTTTGGCAGGTTACATGCACGACACAGAGAGAGTGAAAAAGCAGGTATGGTAATTAATATTGTTATTTAAATATGACAGGCTCATTCCTCATAAGACATGGGAAATACAGCTGCAAATGGACTTTGCTTTTTCATTTGAAATTTGGCAGTCACTGTGCGTTTGCGAAATTGAAAACACGAACATTGATGCAAAATTAGCAATTGCTTGTGGATTATGTACATCAGGGATAGGCAACTCCGGTCCTGGAGGGCCACTATCCTGCAGAGTTTAGCTCCAACCCTAATTAAACACACCTGAACAAGGCAATCAGTGTTTTCAGGATTACTAGATAGATACAGGCAGGTGAGAGTTTATGAGGGCTGAAGCTAAACTCTGCAGGATAGTGGCCCTCCAGGACCGGAGATGGATGCAGCCGCTGGAATAAGCCACCGCCACTTGCGCCCCAGACCGAAGAGGGGAGAGCGTGCGGATGACGGACTCCACCCCTTACCTGGACCCTTCCTTCATGAACACTACCTGCCCTTCACATAGCCCCTAGCACGATGAGGACACCAGATTCCCTATTTATTTTGGACACTCTTATTTCCCTGTGTTTTGTCATTTTCTGTTAATAAAAGCCTCTCCGATGCCTGATGCCTGACACCCTGTAACTATTCGGACTACTACTTTTACTTGAGTAAATATTTCTAGAAGTACTTTTACTTTTACTTGAGTACAGTTTTAGGGTACTCTACCCACCTCTGGCTTTAAGTACTAATAAACAGCAAATATGTTAACAATAGCTATGCTAATAAGAAACTAGTCAAAATAAGTATTGGTACCTAGACTTATGTGTTACCATTAGGACTAATTATCCTAAAAAGACCTATAAAACTCATTGTATACAGTATTTCACACACACCACACAGCTGTTGTGAATATTCACAATGGGGCCTTCAACAGTGGCTGAGTCCAAAAAAATAAGCATTCAGTGATGCATAACACAGGCGTCATGGGGCTGTGCTGTTGAATTACAGGCGACACTGCAATGTTACACTGTCAATATTTTGCAAAGCGGCTGTTTCACACCCACATGACCATGTTTGTCCTCTGAGCACACAGCTCTCAAAAGTATTGGGTGAATGTGTTTTACACAAAAACACACAACCACACAAAGATGAGGAACTGTCATATGAAAAGCAAACAAAGGATCTCATCTCAATCCCGATGCTGCAGATGCCGAGAGTGTGTACCAGTGTGAATCTGTTATGCTGACAGACATGCTTCACTAATAATGATTGCGCTACATCAGTAAAAATTGATTCATGCAAGCAACAGCTGTCATAAATAACATTTATTAGTATCATAAATATACTATGCAAGTCCAAAAATATGCAAAATGATCCCCAAGATCAGTCAGTTTTGGGTTGCCAAACAGACCACAAGTGACATGAAAAGTACAATTTCAAATAAGGCATTTCCAAAATGACGAGAGAAAAGGGTGATACACTGAAAACGATGCATGCAATACAATTCAAATTAAATCATGCAAATTATAAAAACTTGACACGTAGGAAAAGTATCACTTGCAGTTTTGATCTAAATCAAAAATGCTTTTGTCATCATAATCATCATGTGTACCAGCGCACGGTCTGCAACTACCGTATGTGTGCGTGCTTTTACATCTTTGAAAATGCATCAGAGCGCTTGCTGCTGTCTGCATCTCTGCGTGTGATATAATTCTTGGTTTTAAATTGACAAGTGTTATGCTTTCGGGGAAAAAGGGACATGTCTGATTTCGCTTTGACTGATGACTGTGGCCTACTTATCAATCTGCAGATTTTCATATTGATAAAGATGGGTACGAGGTCAGAGCAGCTCTTGATCATGTTAAGAAATGAAACTTTTGAGTCTCAGTTTGGGTTTCAGTCAAGTTTCAAACCGTTTCTTCAAAAGTCAAATGGAAAACAAACGAGGGCATGTAAACAGAGCCTAACAGTCAGATTCTGCAAGAAAAAAAAGAAAGAAAAAAAATTCACATTCATTTTCTCCATAAAGAATAATGTATTTTTTTTTTTTTTTACTTTAATGCATTTTTATTTATATTTTTTATATATGCTTAATATAGCTAAATTAGCAAATTGTGAATAATCTCAGAGCTAGTTGGTTTGCTTCAATATTTTTCGAAATCTTTATGAAGAAAATAAGAAAAATACTGCCAGAACCAAGGTGGCCTGTAAGATGTGCTATCAATATTTCACTCTATAAAAACACAATAAACAACTACCATATCTTATGCAATTGGACATTAGTTTCAGTTTAAATCTGTGCAGCCAGTTTTTATACCAAATACTGTGTTGCAGAACTGATTTGGTTGTTGGCTTGTTAAAGTGTTGAAATGACTCTGGATGTAGTTGTGTCAGCATCTGTATGTGCATAAGGTCACCGTGAAGCTCTAACACGCTCCAGATGGGAGGATGCGGTTTTCTAGAATTATAAATATTTTCCACAGCACTGGCTGCAATTGTTGTGCAGCAAATAATAATAGAAAAACAAGACTATAATTGCAAAATGTAAAATCTAATTTTGATACAGCAGGTTTTCTTTCTTGCTTGATCACACACTAACAAGCCACATCAGAAGACTTCGACATATACAACACAGATCTCTAAAGATTCATCCAATCCACAAATCCACTCTTCATGAGCTCAAATGCATTGCACACCGCTGGCTTTTATGGTGTCCATAGTTATCTTCTTTTCACTTTAAGGTTTCTAAGCACTCGACCAAACTTGTTCAGACTACATCGGCAATTAAAGTCTGTGGTCTCCAACCCTAGAAACCCCAATGAATATAATTTGAGGCCAACACCAGATGTTTTTCACAAGCCTTCCGAAGAGCATCACATACACATAACAAAGCAAGAAAGTGTACAGTTTTGCTACACATATACATTGCCAGGCTCTCTTTCCAATGCTTGTTTCTGATTGGTTGCTTGTGGCTTTCTGCAGTCACATTTGTTTGCATAATGACACTAAACTGTATCTGCTACATTGCAATGCATATTATATATAGATACACACACACGCACACGCACACACACACATGCACACACACGCACACAATATGTTAGCATTTTGCCTCTGGACTAGCTAGTCATCTTTGACTTGATAATAATACAACACTTCTGTGAAATCTGACAGCAGATAATCATACTAATTTATCTGCTGTGCACAGGCTGGTTTTAAAGTTAGGACTTCCCTGAAACAAAGTTTCTCACGCAAAGAAATTATCAGCCAGCCTGCAGCTTCCTCTCTTAGCATATCTACCCTCACTGTTGCTATTGTAGTGAACACACCAAACATAGAGTGCACAGCTACAGAATCAAGGCATGGACTAGTGTGCACTCTAAAATACAGCTTCCACGCTCTCACACATAAGTGCACACATTAAACACACACATACATAAGATGCATGCAGCGAAATAAACTATGATGAATGCACAGCAAAAGCATACATGTTGCTCTCTTTAAGATGATTAAACTAATAAAATGTCCCTAAAAAAGAACCTATGAATGCATTGCTAATTTGAAACTAAAACATGTGTGCATGCTTCTGACATTTACTGGAGTGTATAGACTTTAAGTGTTTGAACTTTCTTGGCCTACGTTGCTTTTCCCTTACATAGACATTCAGAGCAAGTCCTCGCATCTCTGCCAAGATTCCTCAGCAGCCAATCAGAGCCTTGATACAGCCGTGCTGTGACCCCTAAAGTGAGCAGACGTCATTTGCTGCCTGAATGAACTAACAAAACTAGCAATTAGGCTATCATGTTGTGTGACCAGGAAACTGGAGCAAGGCCGAGAGAAAGGCAGACAAAACTGTAATTGTGTCCATATTAGTATCATTACACATAACATTATCAATCAGATCCTGTTTCAAATTGGCTGTTTGTCTAAAATGTGGGTGGTTTAATTAGGCTAAATGGGTGTTAATGTGAAAGTATCACATACTAGTTGACCCATGCCATTTTAATCAATTATTTACCCTTGTTTTAAACCCATGTAGCACAAAAGAATAAATGCAGGAGAATGCAAGATCTGTTTTAAACTTGCTAAATATTATATTAAAAGTTGTTATTAAATCCTCCACTCTGCCATAGCTCACATTTGTATTCACATATATTCAAATTTAAGGCCTCATGACCTTCTCACAATTTTTGCTCTTGGTTCTCACATGCCAGTGACATGACGCCTGGTGCAACATCTCAAAGTGCATTATTAACTAAAACACAGCACAGCTCCTAAATCTCATTTATGGTTGCATAGATTTAAATATGAAGGCTGATTTATACTTCTGCGTCGGACCTACGCCATAGCCTTTACACCATAGGCCAGGGTTTTTCTAATCTTGTCCTGGAGGGACAATGCACTGCAGAGTTTAGGTCTTGCCCTAATCAAACACACCTGAGCATTCTAATCAGTGTCTTCAGGATCATTAGAAAATCACAGGTAGGTGAGTTTCATCAAGGTTGGAGCTAAACTCTGCAGCACACTGGCCCTCCAGGACAAGATTTGAATAACCCTGCCGTAGGCTATGCGTCAGTTTTCATTTATACATCTGCATCATTGTCCGCGTCGACGTGCAGTACACATGCAAACCGCTAGTCTGATAATGAACATGAATTTGCGCAGCTTGTAAGTTAACAACGGCTCTGAGTAGTAACAGCTGCTCTTGTGAAATCACGCACCTGATGGAATTTTCCGCTGATTAGAGAACCGGGTTTACTGATGAGATGTGCACTAATTATCAGCCAATATTTATCGTGCACCCCTATAAAATATATTAAAGTGCACAGAAACACACATAAAACTCAATTATATACGGAGGGAGGAATTCTAGCAGACTAATCACAGCGCTTGCAGTCCGCATAGAGTTGACGCGCTGTTAGATTTTTGGAGAGGTGCACATCAGGCTACGGTGTACTACACATAGCCTACGGCATAGGTTTGACGCAGAAGTATAAATTGGGCTTAAGGCTTCAAGACAACTGTTACAAAAGCAATTGGTTCTTGTGTGTTTGTCACTGCAAACAAACTTTGTACAATACAAATCTTGAAGTGACATTTGAATATATACGGATGAAGTCATATTCATATTTGCAGATATTTAAAGGGGGGGTGAAATTCTATTTCATGCATACTGAGCTTTTTACACTGTTAAATAGTTGGATTCCCATGCTAAACATCGACAAAGTTTCAAAAATTAAGTTGTACGTTTGAAGAATACTCCTTCCGGTTTGTCACAAGTTTCGGAAAGTTTTTTTCGAGTATGGGTCTGTGTGACGTTAAATGGAGCGGAATTTCCTTATATGGGTCCTAAGGGCACTTCTGCCGGAAGAGCGCGCGCTCCCGTATAGCAGCGCACTGAGAGCACAACAGACATTCACTGATCAGAGCGAGAGCGTCGCGAAATGTCACAAAAGAAGTGTGTTTTTGGTTGCCAGGGCAAGACAACCCTGCACAGATTACCAAAAAAAAAAAAACAGCATTAAGGGACCAGTGGATGGAGTTTATTTTTACAGAGCATCAACGGAGTTGTGCAAGTGTTTTTGTTTGCTCCCTGCATTTCGAAGATGCTTGTTTTACAAACAAGGCTCAGTTTGACGCCGGATTTGCACATCGTTTATTTCTTAAGGATAATGCAGTCCCAACGAAAAAGGGTCACGATCGTGTGTTGGAACCGCAGGCAGTGAGTAAAAATGCTTCAAATATCTCTGTGTTGTTAACTTAGCTATCAGCGCGTAAGCACATCAAGTAAACAACATGCAATGTTGTCATCAAACTGCACTTTCCACATGTACAGCTTAAAAAAAAAAAAAAAAAAAAAAAAAAAGACGACATAAAGTGGAACTTAGTCATTTTCCAAAACCGCTAAGCAAATAAATACAGTTTCAGTACATACCACATAGAGACGTCCTGCTGTAGTCATTGCTGATGCTGCTCTTGTTAAATTTCAGCCTCTGGATCTGATTCTGGATCATAAATATACGGCTGAATCTGACTGTTAGCCATGGTTTGTTTTGGATGTTTTTCCCTCACGGTAATGTCACAGTTTCCACATGCTCTCAACGCAAAAGCCTACTCGCCCTCGTGATTCTTTAGCTCCGCCCACACATCACGCCTCCAGCGGCTCGTGTTTTTCTGGGAAAAATCGGTACAGACTATCTTTCTCTTATCTTTCTCAAGACTTTTTGGAGTTATGAAGGATGCAGTACTACTCTATAGGTACTCAAGATTAACAGGATATTGAGTGAAAATGAGCAGTTCACCCCCCCTTTAAGTATAACGCTCCAAAACAAAACACGCAAAAAGGCAACTGGTTCTTGCATGACGCCATCGACAACAAACATAATGCAACACACTGACATGTCATATTTGAATATATGTGAATAGAATTCACATTTTTATAGCTACAACAGTTAGGTTGCGTTTACATGTTTAAATATAATGAGTCAAGTCACGTGTTCTTGCATGGGATTGTCACTGACAACTCTGTGCAATAGCTACATACATGGATAAAATGTAAAAATTTTATTAACTTAAACATGATGGAGCTCTTCAATCTTTTCATTTCATTTAAATATGCAATTCATATTTGCATATTTAAATATAGCCTAATGCTTCAAGACAAGTTACCCCAGATTTCATGCCAAAATTTTAAAACGCAATTGGTTCTTTTGTGATTTTTCATTAACATTAAACTTCTGGCAATACATCTTGCCGTGCCATATTTGAAAAAATTTGAAAGAACTGTACATTTTTATAAACTAAAACACAACATAGCTCTTAATTCGCATTCACATTAAAAACATATAATGCTTCAAAACAAATCACACCAGATTACAAACGCAATTGGTTTTCCCAAGTTTTAAATATCAAAATAATTATCTATAATAAAAGATGCGACCAATATACCAAACTATTGTAAGCCAACAATAACTACAAATAATACAATTATCAAATCGGGCCAAAAACAACAGCAGTACAGCAGTAGTCACTCCGACTGACTAAAGATATATGAAGATCTTGAAAGTTTGCTTTACCTTGGGTGGGTCGTAGAGCTCCAGCTGGTACCTCTCACTAGCGGTGTGCTCGTTGATCCTCCTGACCTGCAGGTGGCAGCGCAGCCAATGCGGGGGTGTGTCTGAGATAGTGTCATCCACCTCCAGGTACCGCAGCTGCCCCTCTTTACAAACACTTCCTGTCTCTTGTCTCCGTCTCACAGTTCGTAACAGATTCCATCGTTCCCACCGCGCACCCTTCTGCGAGGTGTGATGGGCGGGTACCTGCACAGTCTGAGGTGGGGTTTGAGGGGTGCATTCAATAGTTGCTGAGGGTCCGCCCCCCTTGATCAAATCGTCCCTTGGGCTACCTGAAGGTTCATCAGTTTGGGGGGATTTCTTAAAGAATCGGCATACGCTTTCTCGAAATCCCCTGACAGAAAAGTTGGTTACATCACTACGGGAAGGGAAGGAAAACAAAGTGGGTGAATATCGTTCAGACCCGGTCCTCTGCTCTAGGTGTTCATCTTCCTGGCTATGATGCCGCGTTCTGTGTGTAGTGTCTGCGGGAGAGCATCGCAGCAACTGCTCCTGTTCTCTAGGGACGACGGCAGCATCTGGTTTGGGTGCCAACACGGCAACTAATGGAGTCATTCCTGGCCGCGCAGTCTCCCGGTAATCCAGCACCCCTGAGAAGGAAGTGATGCGTAAGCGGCCAGTCATGGGCAGCAAAGGAGGAGGCAGTGGAGGCCACAGGGCAGGTTCTGCATCTTTAGCCACCTCGCAGCTGAAGTGGTGCTGGAAGAGGGCGCTGAACTGCTTTGAGAAACTTTCTGGCGGGACCACATCCTGCACCGGCCGCTCTCTGACGAAGCGCCGGTAGTGCTGGGCAAGTTCTCGGGCCGTGGTGCTGGCATGCAACTCGCAGAACTCCCTCCATCCACAAGGAGGCGCTATGGACGGTGCAGTGCTTGTGGTCTGCTGGACAGTGTTACCATTCATTGCAGTAACCAGCACAGCAGGGAATCACTGTGAACAACAGATGAACAACATTAAAAACGGCATCAATAAGCAATAAATAATAAGACAGCGCTGTGGCTGGGGTTTAAAATATTTCCAGTACATTTTCTAAAAACTTTCTGTACTATAAACGTGCAGTGAGAAATTAGCACTTAAAAGCGTGGACTGTGGCTGCCTTTATTGTATATGCTTTTGTAGGAGTTTGCCTTCCAGGAAAAAAAAAAAAATAATTATGGTAGGAGATTATGTAGATGAATCACGCAACCTCATTTACAAAAGTTTGCGGTAGTCAATTTACTGATATTTGCACCCCCAAAAAGCACGTCTTAGCGATTTGAGCGCATGTTGTTAGTAGATTAAATGTACCTTATTATCATTGGCTGTGCTGTTCTTTATTTTGTGCATTTTCAGTAAATCACCTGTAAAACTTTCTACTCCCAGTGGTGCTTTTATAGGATTGCGCCCTCACGCTAATTTGCCTTTTTAAATAAATCCAGTCCTTAATATGCCTAACTGGAAAAATGTTGCTGAAATAAATCTTTGAATCCGAGTGCTTTCCCATCTGGCTTCGAATAAGTTGTGTGCATGTGTAGTGCCATGATGTATGTTTATGCGTATCTTACAAATTTGTGCATGTTTACAGGGGACTGGGCATAATTCTATCTTCTGGTGAAACTACAGACTTCTTTCGTGACATACGCGGAACTTCTCCAATCAACCAATAAAAGGAAATCCCGTCCTACATTTTATTCAATAGTCCTTTTTCATATACGTCACAAAAATAACAGATAAGATCCTTCGCTACTATTGTATTGACCAATCAGCATCAAAGAGATTGGTTTTTTTATATTCTAGAAAGCATGAACAATTCTCTTTGATTGCGCAGTGCATCTACTGACGTAGGAATCTTTGTACCGAAACTGTTCATTGAACCCAACTTTCTATGAACATGAACATAGTGTATCAGTTTAGCTCATCACCACATCGCTGACGGCATCTTTCGAACTCAGCTGGTACGATACGGATTCTTCACTTTTACTCACTCATTCATTCAGCTCTCCAGTACAGGAAGAGAGTGACTAATATCACTCAGGCTGCTTTATAACACGCCTCAGGTCAGAGGCAGAAATATCTGTGAGGACATCTTTGATGTGAAGAGGAAGACTGAGAAAGTTGAAAGTGTCAAAGCATCTGATACGACTCACCGACGGGCCCGCGGTTCTCGATGGGGAATCAGCTCGTGAACGTGTGCAGTCAATCCACACATGGTGCAAACCACTTTCAGAATCAGATCACAGTTGCCATTTGCAGCCAGGGGAAATTTTCATTTGATCAAAAGATTCAAAAAATCTGCACACGGGCTGCACCAGACGTGTTGCGACACAACTGGAACCAATCTCCCCATTCTCGTTCCCCACATCCTCATTTACCAGCGCGTGGCCTTCTCGGACGCCTGTGAACGTTTAACTCTGCGTGAGAAGTAAATGCGTTCTTAAAGTTCCGTTGGAAGCCCTAAGGCATTACAAAATGAAGGTTTAGTGCATGAAGAAAGCAATAGATCAGAAAAACCACAACACTCGCATAGAGAGAAAAAAAGAGGAGGGGACCATTCTATAGACAGCATGACGCGCACTGCTGTCTTATAGGGTGACAGGAAGCTTTAACCTACACAGGGAGAGGAACACCCATCACACATATAGCCGTTTTCTTTGGAGTGCAAAGCGAAGCACTTTTTGACACGACGACCAAAACTGTATGCAAACATCTTTAAGATGTGTTGCTGGTGCGGTGGTTTGTGTACAAGGAATGGTTTGCTCAAAAACGCTAATTCTGGCATCACGACTAACGTCAGAAACCATCACAGTTTGACTCATTTTACAACAGTATATATATCACAACAGTTATTTGATGGAAACCTAAACGGTTTTATATATTAAATAGCCAATGTTTTGATAATGCATAGAGTAAATTTTTTAACAAATGACAATTACAGGTTATTTTCTGCTATAATTTTTAAGCATTTTAGCATTGAAAATAAAGCATTCATTTTATGTGCGCAAACCAAAAGACCAAATGCATTTTTGCATTTAAAATGCAAGCAGCAGGAAAATGTAATGGAAGATTTTGGCATAATTTATATACCCTATTGTCATTGCAAAACCATTTTTCTAGAATTTCTGTGTGAGGCACAAAAACGAAATCAAATAGATTTCTGGTGAAAAAAAAAAAAAGTAATCATTTGCCATCATTTATATTCCCTCTTGTCATTGCAAACCTGGTGTTCTTTCACCAAATACAAATTCAACTTTTGTGTTCCACAAATCATGCAGTAATGTTCTACTTCATCAACCAGCAAGACTTTCTTGGTCAGCCAGCACCAGACTAGCATCTAACCAGCTTGGGAAGTCATAAGCTGATGTTTTCAGCATAATGCATGACATGCATGGTGTTTACAGCACAGGCAGTCCCGCGGAGCGCGTGCTCTCGCCTCACGCACTCGTGCTGTTGTTCAGCGCACATGCCGTGAGACGTGGTCCCGCCCCCTGCGCTGGCCCCCGGGTGTTCGTTCTATCAGTGATCATCTGGCCCACTAATGACTCAGCAACCTCCAAACAGACTAACATCACTTCCTCTCTGGCGTCTCTTTTTCCCTTCCTCATCCCTCACGTGCATGCAAGTCCAATTCCCGTTCTTGCAATAACCCATCATTCTGCTTTCTTTTCATCCCCACTGCACTATTGCACCAATCTTTAAACCTCCACTCACGCAGCCACTTCATTGTTCTCATACTTTAAACCCATTTCCTGTTTCACGCCATTAGCTTATTCATTTCACACACTAATCTTTTCCTCTCTCCATATACTTTTCACTTTGTGGCCTTTACAACCCCAGTA